>NC_053495.1:84032251-84179751 GCF_905171775.1 Rana temporaria | reverse complement strand
TCTCTATATCTCTCTCTCTATATCTCTCTCTCTCTATATCTCTCTCTCTCTATATCTCTCTCTCTATATCTCTCTCTCTCTATATCTCTCTCTCTCTATATCTCTCTCTACTTCTCTCTTCTAATTTCTCTGTCTTTCTTTTTCTGCTTATTCCTGCATCTTTATCCAATTGTAAACAGAGTATTTATTTGTGACAATATTCATATTTTTTTTTTTATAATGATTTATTACCAAGATGTAATTTGTAAATTGAAATACAATTTAAATAAATTTCATTGATAACTACTTTTCATGTATTTTTTTTTTTATTTTTAATGGTTCAAACTATCGGCCAAGTTTTAAAAATTGGCAATTTTATCTTTGTTGTATTTCTTGCTTTATTAACCACCATCAATCTTCTGTATTTATTAGAAATGCCTGGATGTTTTGCGAAAAATTGTGGTAATTACACAAGGAAGGGACAAAAGGAAAGTAACATTAGTTACTTTGCCTTTCCAAAGGATGATGAGAGGATAAATCATGGCTGAGTAATGCAGGAATGGACCAAGGAATGATTTCCGAATACGTTCCAATTATTAAAGGGGACAAACGTTCAGACTCTTACAGAATGTGTTCCGCACACTTTACAAATGATTGTTTTTTTTTGCGTGGGACACAAAAGAGACTGAACAATGATGCGTTACCAACAATTTTTTCAAATATTCAAAACACTTTAGTTCTTGAAAATAAATGGCTTTTGAATCTAAATAAAATTAAGGGAAAGCAACAGATGATGGCCTCTACCAGTACTGCAACTGAAAGCAGTGTTAATTGTCCTTGCCCATGTCATTTGAAAAATATGGTTATTGTGTCAAGGCAGGAAGCGAGCACCCAAACGGAAGCGCCCTCATCTCAGTTCATGGTTTCGGAGCCTACGTCTCCCAAAATGTGCACCCCAAGAGCGTTTGGTTTAGACCACCCATACGTAAGTAGAGATCAATGCATAATGTCGCCACTACACAGGTCAACTCCAGAAAATCCAAAAAGGAGATCTGAAGTTATCCCTTTGGATATTTCCCCCTCTTCGTCCCTCATGTCTCCCCCTCCATCTAAAAAGACCAAAAAGACTCACAATATTTCTTCTGAAGAAATTGATAGTCCAGGGTTTGATAGCAAAAGAAAATTGACTTATTATGATGACCCAAGTTTTAATACTTCTGACTGCGAAACACCACAAAAAAGTGATCTCACTTTAGAAGAAAGTCCAGAATTAAGGGAACCTCAGAATGAGAATCCGCTTCCATACCCCTTTGATCTTATAAAAGAAAAAAAATACATTGTTTTTGACAGCTGTCTTGATCTTCTACTATATTCACAAAATTGTCCAGATACTACCTGTCCCTCTCGAGTCAGAAAATTGGAAAAAATAATTATAGGGACAATGCTTGTCGTTTATTCTACCTGTTCTTCTTTTCATCGACTGAAACTTTGGGGGAGCCAACCAAAGGTTAAACATTATGCAGCTGGCAACATTTTACTTTCAGGGGCCATTGATCTTACCGGAGGGAGCTATGCCAAAGTCAGAGAAATGTTTGATCTCTGTGGCATAGCAATCTTCGGTAAAACCTCATATAGCAGATCACAATCGGTGTTTGTTCATAAGGCTGTTGATATAGCATGGCAAAACAACATGTCTGATGTAAATAAGGAATTGCACGGTAAACCTGTGTTTCTTATAGGGGATGGGCAGTGTGATAGCCCCGGATTTTCTGCAAAATATTCGACGTATACTTGTATGGACTTTTTTACCAAAAAAATTGTGGACTTTGAGATGGTGCAGGTCTCCCAAACAACTTCTTCTGTTGCGATGGAGAAGTTGGGATTTCAAAATTGCTTAGATCGCATCATTGACAAAAATTTGGATGTTCAATTTGTGGGAACCGATCGTCACACTGGGATCAGAAAATTAATGTCAACTAACAAAAAGTATAAAAAAATTGACCATCAATTCGATACATGGCATTACGTCAAAAGTATTCATAGAAAATTGGTGCAATTTGTAAAAAAAGCAAATTACAGAAAACTTTTGCCATGGGTTCGACAAATTCTGCTTCATTTCTACTTTTGTAGTAGTCATTGCAAAGGAAATGAGGATCTTTTCCGTCAGATTTGGCAATCACTACTACATCATGTAAAAAATGTACATGAATGGGAAGTCGACAATGTAAAGCATAAATGCTTACATGATCCGATGAGTGTGAATTCTACCAATGTTAAATGGCTAGAAGATGATTCGGCTGCATACCATGCATTGTCCACAATTGTCCTTGATGCCAAATTGGACAAAGACATCAAGCATTTAACACATTTTTGTCAGACTGGGATTATCGAAACCTACCACAGTATGATTTTAAAATTTCGGCCTAAAAGAATTCATTTCCGATTCGATTCGATGGAAACGAGAACCAAGTTGGCAGCTTTAAGCCACAATCATAATGCGATTCGTAAGCCCGCTCTGACAAAAAAAATTGATGAAAGCGGTCAGGTAATCACCGTCGAAAGAAAACATTTGGAATATCCAAGGGGCAGGAAAAAATGGATAGTTCGAAACGTATACGAAAAAATGAACAATGAACATTTATTCCATATTCTCGCAAACATGATTAACATTGTGGAGGGCAAACTCACCAGTTCTTGGCGATCAAAAAATAAAGATATGCCCAAAAACATAGCGCCAGTTGAAAGACCGGAAAAGAGTCTTGCCATCAGGCAACACATGAGCAGATTTAAGAAATCTTAAAGAAAAATAACAAATAAACTCTCTTTTTTATTTTTTGTTACCTTCTAATAATATGTGTGATAAGTTTTTATTTTATGTTCTGGAGAGACATAAAATGTAATGTTTTTTGTTATATACAGTTGACTTGTATTTTTTTGGTAAATTTTTATATATATATATTTTAATAAATAAGATATTGTTAAAAAATGTGAAATTCTCTTATTTTCCTATATTAGTTTTGCATTAATGAAAGTACATATAAAAAAAAAGGAAACATAAGTACTTTTTAAATAAATTTTAATAAATATAACACATAACCAAAATAAAACAAATCAAACCTTTACAGAAAAATAAAATAAAAAAATTAATTTTTATTTAATCCAATGCCATTTCTGCGGCATCGTAATCCTGTGAATATTTAAATCCAACATAAGTTGCATTTGGATCAGGGAAAACCTCTCTAATTTTTTTGACAGCACACGACGGGATGACTCTACGGTTCCCCTTTCCTAAATAACCGTATATCCAAGTTATAAATAAACGGTAAGCCGTTTTCCTCAATCTTCTATTGGAAAAAAATAAATAAAAAAAGTCAGTTAAATCTATATTTTTATTAATGTTTTATTAGACATATTAAAGTTTCTATAAATACCTGTTATTATCGGCATCTACAAGTGGTCTTTCCTCAAGGTACCTGAAATTATTAGTGAGTCTCACATGGGCTTCTGTTGCTATTTGCGAGATAAACTTTGGAGCAAATATTATATAATTACTTCCTTCTGGTATACTTTCTCTAACAGGCTCGATGTCCCTGCAACACACAGACTCTACTTGTGTTGGCATAGTTCGGCAACAATCGCAGTGACACCAAGTTGTATTACCAATTCTATCTACACCAAATTCTGGTTCTTCGCTTTCCGGATAGTCTTCCTAGGTTGGGTTTGCAGTGAATGCTTGCTCCGTTTCATTCCCCTCAAATCTTGCCAATAGCTGAGCAATCATTATACTTCTCTGTAAAAAATGTAATACAAGAAAAAGAATATATGTAATAATAAACATTTGGAAATTGAAATTTAATATATATATTTTTATCAAGTTTGATAGGTATAATTTTTTAAAAAATCAATAAAATAAATAAAATATTTTTTAATATCTTAATATTTATTAGAAAAAATCAAGGATAAATATGCTTTTTAAAATATTCAATTTTTTTTTTTCAATGGGAAGTTTTATTGTTTATTTTTATATCTCTCTCTAATGTGTGTAGGTATGTACAATAAAACAATATATATATAAAATAATAACATTATATATATATATATATATATATATATATATATATATATATATATATATATATATATATATATATATATATATATATATATATTTATAATTTAAACCAAACAAGAGAGAGAGATAGAGAGAGAGAGAGAGAGAGAGAGAGACAGAGAGTATAGAGAAAGAGATAAAAAGTATACAGAGAGAAAGATTAAAGTGAAAAAGAGAGTAGAGAAAAGAGAGTTTAGAGAAGGAGAGTATAGAGAAAGAGTGTATAGAGAGAGAGAGAGAGAGAGAGAGAGAGTATAGAGAAAGAGATGGATATAGAGAAAGATAAAGTATCGAGAAAGAGAGTGAGAGAGAGTATATAGATAGAGAGTATAGAGAAAAAGAGAGAGAGTATAGATAAATAGAGAGTATAGAGAGAGAGAAATAGTATAGAGAAAGAGAGAGATTAAAGAGAAAGAGAGAGAATATAGAGAGAGCGAAGGAGTAGAGAAAAACAGATAGAGAGAGAGAAATAGAGAGACATAGAATCAGAGAGAGTATAGAGAATGAGAGAGAGAGAAAGTATAGAGAGAGAAAGAGAGAGAGAAAGGGACAGTATAGAGAGAGAGAGTATTAAGACAGAGTGAGAGAAAGAGTATAGAGAAAGAGAGAGTATAGAGAAAGAGAGAGAGAGGGGGTATAGAGAAAGAGAGAGATTAAAGAGAAAGATAGAGATCAGAGAAAGACAGAGAAGGAGTATAGACAAAAAGAGAGAGAGAGAAACAGAGATAGAGAAAGATGGAGAGAGAGAGAAAGAGAGAGTATATCGAAAGAGAGAGAGAGAAAGAGAGATTATAGAGAAAGAGAGAGAAAAATAGAGATGAAGATAGAGAATCAGAGAGAGAGAAAGATAGTATAGAGAAAGTAAAAGTATAGATAAAAAGAGAGTATATAGAAAGAAATATTAAAAATAGAAATAAAGAGACAGACAATAGAGAAAGAGAGAGTATAGAGAAAGAGACAGTATAGAGAAAGAGACAGTATAGAGAAAGAGACAGTATAGAGAATGAGAGAGTATAGAGAATGAGAGTATAGAGAATGTGAGCGTATATTGAAAGAGATAGAAACAGAGAGAGACATATTTATAGAGAGAGAGAGATATAGAGAGAGACATATTTATAGAGAGAGCGATAGAGAGATGGTGATGTAAAGATAGAGATGGAGAGAGGGTAGATGGAGAGAGAGATGGTGATGGAGAGATTGAGATGGAAAAAGAGAGATGGAGATGGAGAGATAGATAGATGATGATGGAGAGATAGATAGATGATGATGGAGAGAGAGGGAAATGGAGAGATGTAGAGATTGAAATGGATAGATAGAGAGATGGTGAGATAAAGAGATGTGGAGATGAGGAGATGGAAATGGAGATAGAGATGGAGGGATAGAGAGATATGGAGATGGAGAGATAGAGAGATGGAGATGGAGAGATTGATATGGAGAAGGAGAGAAGGAGAAGGAGAGATGGAGAAGGAGAGATGGAGAAGGAGACATGGAGAAGGAGACATGGAGAAGGAGACATGGAAAAGGAGACATGGAAAAGGAGACATGGAAAAGGAGACATGGAAAAGGAGACATGGAAAAGGAGACATGGAAAAGGAGACATGGAAAAGGAGAGATGGAGAAGGAGAGATGGAGAAGGAGAGATGGAGAAGGAGAGATGGAGAAGGAGAGATGGAGAAGGAGAGATGTAGAAGGAGAGATGGTAGAAGGAGAGATGGAAATGGATAGATAGAGAGATGGGGAGATAGAGAGATGGGGAAATGAGGAGATGGAAATGGAAATAGAGAAGGAGAGATAGATATAGAGAAAGTGATGGAGATGGAGATGGAGAGATGGAAATGGATAGATAGAGAGATGGGGAGATAGAGATATGGGGAGATGAGGAGATGGAAATGGAAATAGAGAAGGAGAGATAGATATAGAGAAAGTGATGGAGAGATGGAGATGGAGAGATGGAAATGGATAGATAGAGAGATGGGGAGATAGAGAGATGGGGAGATGATGAGATGGAAATGGAAATAGAGAAGGAGAGATAGATATAGAGAGAGTGATGGAGAGATGGAAATGGATAGATAGAGAGATGGGGAGATAGAGAGATGGGGAGATGAGGAGATGGAAATGGAAATAGAGATGGAGAGATAGATATAGAGAAAGTGATGGAGAGATGTAGAAGGAGAGATGGAGAAAGAGAAATGGAGAAGGAGAGATGGAGAAGGAGACATGGAGAAGGAGACATGGAGAAGGAGACATGGAGAAGGAGAGATGGAGAAGGAGAGATGGAAATGGATAGATAGAGAGATGGGGAAATGAGGAGATGGAAATGGAAATAGAGAAGGAGAGATAGATATAGAGAAAGTGATGGAGATGGAGATGGAGAGATTGATATGGAGAAGGAGAGAAGGAGAAGGAGAGATGGAGAAGGAGAGATGGAGAAGGAGACATGGAAAAGGAGACATGGAAAAGGAGACATGGAAAAGGAGACATGGAAAAGGAGACATGGAAAAGGAGACATGGAAAAGGAGACATGGAAAAGGAGACATGGAAAAGGAGACATGGAAAAGGAGACATGGAAAAGGAGACATGGAGAAGGAGAGATGGAGAAGGAGAGATGGAGAAGGAGAGATGGAGAAGGAGAGATGGAGAAGGAGACATGGAGAAGGAGACATGGAGAAGGAGAGATGGAGAAGGAGAGATGGAGAAGGAGAGATGGAAATGGATAGATAGAGAGATGGGGAAATGAGGAGATGGAAATGGAAATAGAGAAGGAGAGATAGATATAGAGAAAGTGATGGAGATGGAGATGGAGAGATGGAAATGGATAGATAGAGAGATGGGGAGATAGAGATATGGGGAGATGAGGAGATGGAAATGGAAATAGAGATGGAGAGATAGATATAGAGAAAGTGATGGAGAGATGTAGAAGGAGAGATGGAGAAAGAGAAATGGAGAAGGAGAGATGGAGAAGGAGAGATGGAGAAGGAGAGATGGAGAAGGAGAGATGGAGATGGAGAGATGGAAATGGATAGATAGAGAGATGGGGAGATAGAGAGATGGGGAGATGAGGAGATGGAAATGGAAATAGAGATGGAGAGATAGATATAGAGAAAGTGATGGAGAGATGGAGAGGTGCAGATGTAGAATGAGAGATGGAGAGATATAGAGATGGAGATGTAGGTGGAGATTGAGATGGAGAGATAGAGAGAAGGTGATGGAGAGATAGAGAGACGGTGATGGAGAGATGGGGAGATGGAGATGGAGTTATGGATAGAGAGAGAGAGATAGAGATGTAGATGGAGATATGGAGATGTAGTCTGGGATGGGGATGGACATGGAGATGAAGCGATTGGGGGATGTAGATGGAGACATTGTGATGGGGAGATGGAGAGATGGGGAGATGGAGAGATGGAGAGATATAGAAATAGAGTTAAAAACGGAGATGGAGGTGGAGATGGAGATGGAGAGATATGGAGATAGAGATGAAGATGTAGAGATAGATAGACAAAGATGGAGATGGAGAGATAAAGATGGAGATGGAGAGATGTAGATGGAGATATAGAGATGGATATATAGTGAGATGGAGAGATAGAGTTAGATGTTTCACAAAAACATAAAAAAAAATGGGCAACATATATAAGAACATTAAATATAATAAAAAAAAAAATATATATATATATATATATATATATATATTTTTTTTTTTTGATTAGTAAATGTATTTTTATATTGTAAAATGTAATTTTTGTGGAGATTATATATATATATATATATATATATATATATATATATATATATATATATATATATATATATATATAACACACAAATTTTGATTTAGATAGATCTATATATCTATCTATATATATATATTTATATAGACAGATATAATATGAATTAACTAGAGATATTTATTATATATATATGTATAATGTTAAATGTTTAAAAATAAGACTTACTCTTTCTTCATGAGACAAAGCAAGATAACTATTTGGACTCAATGGAGCACTGTCCTGGTTATTGGCCTAAAAAAAAAAAACATTTAAGAGTGTTTTTATAATGATTAAAATATAATACATTTTTTTAACAATATTAGAAAGATTTATTCACTTACCATTGCAAAAAGAATTTTGATCAGATCACAGATGATATAGAATAATAGATATTCTCTTCTGGAAAATTAAATTTTTAAATAGGGTGAACTCTACTGAATATTTGTACATTTTCAATAAAAACTGCTTTAATTTTTTTTTATTACAACGTAAAATCTCTCTCTATATATATATATATATATATATATATATATATATATATATATATATATATATATATATATATATATATATATATATATATATATAATATTTTTTTTTTTTCAATAAAAAAAAATATATATATATATATATATATATATATATATATATATATATTAATATTATATAGAGATATAATATTTCTGTATTTATTTATGTTTTTATTTTTTATTTTTTACCATACATCTAAATTATATTGAATACAGAAATATTTATTGTAGTAAGGGTTGGTAGATTTTTTTTTTCAGGTTCAGTTTGTATCAGTAATGGTGTTTCCCCTGGCTGGCCCTCTTTGGGTTTACATAGAGAAGATAACATTTAAAGGCTAGAGATAACAAGCATGTGCTCAGACTGCATAATTACATTAGATTTTAAATAATAAAGTAATAAAAAAACCAACACACACACACATATATATATATATATAAATATATATATATATATATATATATATATATATATATATATATATATATATATATATATAAAATATTATATAAAATACATATATATATTATTAGCAAGTTTATTAAAATTGTCTTTCAATAAATATCTTGCCAAAATAAATTTTACTATATTTAGTCTATTTAGTGGATCTAGAAAATAGGATTGCCTTACCTTACTATCAGCTGCTCAGTGAATGAATGGAGCTGCAGCTGATAGCTAAGGTAATACAACGGGGCGTGAACTTCTGACGCCAGCCGTTGCTATAGCAACCATGCAGTGTTGACGGCGACGCTCGCCGTCAACACTGCACATGCGCGGGATCGAGCGGTGAATGCTGGGAGGCCAGCATTCGCCCGATCCCGGAAGAAGACCCTGTCGGCTTCAGTATGCCCACAGGCAAGATGGAAACGTCCATCGCATCAAAATAAAACTTCTCTTTTTCCGAAAAAGAGCGCATCGGACGGCTGGACGTGTGGGACACCCTGTTAGGGAATGAGGAAAGGTAAGTGCTGCACATTACTTACTAAAAAAAAAAACCACATCCCGCCGAACTACCGCTTTAATTAGTGTTTTGTCCATCATACTTCAACCTAATTTGTATAAACTTAAACCATTCCTTGTTTATTATTCTCCAGACTTTTCACCCTATTCTGGGGTCATTTCACTATTTATTTATATACGTCCAGCAGCCCGGACATAGGTAACCCTTTTGCTAGGAAATCCCTATGCCTAATGTCTACATTCTATGGATCATTACCAATGCTCTTAACACTATCTGTGAGTATTCATTTTAGCTTCTTTAGCCTATTAATCATTACCTCTTGAATTTTGTCCATCTCCTTGTATATATTATTACTTTACATCCCTGCTCCCATTGTATTTTTGAGGGAATGCTCCATGGTTGACTACACCTTCTTCTGCTATTTTCGGTTTTTATGACCACCCCCTCCCTTCTTTCTTCCCCTCATTCTCTCCCCCTTTTTTTTTTCCCTTTTCCCCCGCCCCTTCCCCCGTTCCTTCCCTTCTTTTCCCAAACTCCTTCCCCCGCCGACCCCTCTCCCCCTTTCCCCCCCCTCTCTCTTCCTTTTTCCTTACTACTCTATGCCTTTCCTTTCTCCCCTCCCTCTCTCCCCCTCCCCTTTCATCTGGGGTTGCTCTGTGCCTGCCCTTATATGTGTTTTTATAAATCATTCTTGTTATTGTCCAAACTGATTCATTTTTTCGATTTTATCTGCTCTGTTCTTGTTTCTATGTTTTGTCCAATGTTATTCTGCAGCCAACCATACTGAGACTCCGCGAGGAAGCGCTGTGAGATAGCGCGAAACCGGTCGAGTCAGCTAAACCTAGCAAGCCATACCATCGCAGACATCCCCTGCCTGCACCTTCACAACTATACAGGACCTTCATTTGTACTTATGGGTTGCCTTTCATGTCTTGAAAGTTTCCAACCTTATTGTTGATATACTGTTATCCTTTACTATTCCTGTTATTGTACTTGGAGAGGCTTGCCAAGTTAGCCCATTAGATAGTTTTTCTGCGAACGACAATCTTCTTTTATTATGCATTATAATTTTTCTTTTTATGTCTTAATAAATCCAAACAATTTTTAGAGAAAATTATTCTCTGTGTGACTATATTCTGACCAACCAATTGTGCCTAAAAAGTCCAAAAACTAGCCCTTAGTTATCTCCTCTACTATATACTGGGCTCAGTGTGCATGTAAAACTCACTGCAGACTATTGCTTTTCTATTACTGATAATACAAGCAGTTGATTGAGCTAACCTGCAGTTTCTTAAGTCAGTGTAGTCTATACTGGCCACAGTATGCACATAAAGCTCACTGTAGACCAGGGATATGCAATTAGCGGACCCCCAGCTGTTGCAGAACTACAAGTCCCATGAGGCATAGCAAGACTCTGGCAGCTACAAGCATGACACCCAGAGGCAGAAGCATGTTGGGATTTGTAGTTTTGCAACAGCTGGAGGTCCGCTAATTGCATATCCCTGCTGTAGACTATTGCTTTTTTATTACTGATAATACAAGCAGTTGATTGAGCTAACCTGCAGTTTCTTAACCCCCTTAGCGGTAATCCCAAGCGTGACTCGGGGTGTTTTTTTTATGCTGGGATCGGTATCCCCGAGTCACGCTCGGGGTGGATGTGCAGAGCCTGCAGCGGCATTCCTTGCCTTCCTCAGGCGATCCAGCGATGATCTCCCATTGCTGTGATCGCCGCTGAGATCCCCGCCGCGCCGTCCATCGGTCATGTGACTTCCTGGTTCCGTTCCCTGCAGCAGCAATGGTGCATGGGAGCGGAACTGGGAGGGAAATTCAAATGTTGCACAAACACAAACATATAAAAAGGAGGTGATACAATGTAATCTGAGAGGATTACACTGTATAACCTTGGAATCTGACACAGTGCCCTTTCAGTGCCCCTTGCCATTGTCATTTGTGACAAATAAAACCTTTGAAAACCCTTTGAAAATGGCATCAAAAAAGCGCTGTCCTACAAATGCGCTTTTGGATCAGCTGAGCGACAGCGGCAGCGACACGGAGTTGATCGCAGAACAGAGCGACAGTGAGTAGTGGGGAGATTTGTCATCTGACTCCAACACCGACACTGATCCAGAAAGTGACAACGCCGATGATCCAGCACCTGACCTAAGTGATGTGCGCACTATAGAGACAGTGATGCGGACCAGGCAGCGCCCCAGAGGTTCCGATTCACTGGATCTCCTGGGATGAAGGTTGATGTGGAGAGTGACAACCCTCTGGTGTACCTGAAACTTTTTCTTTCTGAGGAGGTAATTTTAAAAATTGTGACAGAGACCAATCGATACCACGATCAGCAATCTGCTACGCTGCGTGCCAGATTTTCCAGATCCAGAAAATGGGAACCGGTCACTAAAGAGGACATCTGGAAGTTTCTGGGATTCATCATCCTTCAGGGGGTGGTGGGCAAACCGCTCCAGAAATGGTACTGGACCACCAATAAGATGCTGGCCACTCAATTTTTTGGCACTTTGGTGTCTGAATATCGTTTTTCACTCATTATGAAAAACTTACACTTCGCCAACAACGAAGAGTTTGATGAGGCCACGCATCCTGTGCCCAAGCTAAAAAAAATCTGGGAGGTGTGCCAGATGATTGTCGCCAACTTCCACCGGACCTACGTGCCAGAAAGGGATGTCAGTGTGGACGAAAGTCTGATGGCCTACAAGGGACGCCTGAGCTGGATCCAGTTTATTGCGTCCAAAAGAGTGCGCTTTGGCATCAAATTTTATATGCTATGTGAATCTTCCACCGGATATATCTGGAATGCGGTAATTTACACCGGGAAAGGTACCAAGTTCAATCCCAGGTACAACCGCTATGGGATGGCCACATCGTCTGTCCTTTCACTACTGGACCCATTACTGAACCATGGATATTGCGTAACAACGGACAATTTTTATACGTCACCGGAACTTTATGAGGTTTTGCTCCTCAACAAAACGGATGGGTATGGTACCGTGAGGCCAAACCGGCGTGACATGCCATCTACGTTTGGCAAGAAAAAACTAAAAAAAGGAGAGATGGTTGCCTTTCAAAAGGGTAAAATGATGGCAATGAGATGGAGAGACAAAAAGGACGTGTGTCTCATGAGCACTGTGCACAGCACCTCCACTACCATGGTCCGCACAAAACACGGAAAAGATGTGCTGAAGCCACAAGTCGTGATCGACTATAATCACATGATGGGAGGTGTCGACCGAGCCGATCAGGCAATGACATTTTACCCGGCAATGCGGAAACAGAAAAAATACCACAAAAAGATTTTCAGGCATCTCCTTGAACAATGCCTTTGGAACGCTTATATTCTTTATAAAGCAAACACGAACATACCTCTTGTTCATTCTGACTTTATATGGAAGGTGGCTGAGCAGATTTTTATCAACCACCCGACGCCATCAGTGTCTGCTAACAGACCCGGACGACGCTCTGTTGACGTTGGCAATCCAGAGCGCCTGACAGGTCGTCATTTTGTAGAATTTGTACCGCCAACCGCACGAAAGTTAGCGCCTACCAGGATGTGCGTCGTTTGCTGTTCCAAGAGGGATGGCAATGGAAAAAAGTCCGAAAAGAAACAAGGTACTATTGCCCAGATTGCAACGTCGGACTTTGTCTAGTTCCATGTTTCAAACTGTTTCACACCCAGGATGTGTATTGAATTTCTTTGTTTGACTAATTTCTTTATTTTTCATTGCATCATTGAATAAAATTATATTATTTATTAGATTATAATTCATGTGTTTGTGTTTCAAATTTATTACATCTGGAATGTCTACTAGAGTCTTGTTTTGGTCAGGTTTAAGTAAGTAATTACTAAGAATTGCAGGCCTATAATACATATCACCAAATTTCCATGCAAAAAAATTGTACCGCTTTTGGTACGTAATTCCAGACAGAATCATACCGCCAGGGAGGTTAAGTCAGTGTAGTGTATACTGGCCACAGTGCAGGGCCAATCCTGGCCGGGGTGCGCAGCACCCCAGCGCTTGCAGCTGAGGCAGAGGGAGGGGCGCCATCAGGGGGGACAGCCCAGGCTGCTTTGGCTTCTGTATGAGGCAACTTTCTAGGTCTGAAGTAGAGGTGCCACCTGTCCGGTTTTTGAATGATGTGTTCGGGTTTACTTCTGCCCCAGACCAGGACACATCATTCGCACAGACTGAGGAGGAGGGGGAACAGACACAGCGCTGACATCAGGTCTGTAGAAAGTTTTTTTATGCTCTGTAGATGGAGGAGGGAGGGGGAGAGATCGGCTGGAAAGGAGGGCAAGGTAGAAAATATTTGGCGTGATCGAGGGATTAGGAGGGGGAAGGCAATGCTAGAAGTTTGGATTGGATTTGAAATCTGACAACTCCCCCTAGCACTATCTTTCTTCCTTCCAAAAGCACCCCCCCAGCACATATCCTACCCCACCTAGTCCTCTCCCTTGCACTGGCCCTCTTCTCTTATAAAGCACCCCCCCCCAGCACATATCTGACCCCCCCATTCGCCCCCAGCACACATGGGCACAGGATGCATATGATGTGCACAGAGGCTGTATGATGGGCACAGGCTGCTTATGATGGGCACAGAGGCTGTATGATGGGCACAGAGGCTGTATGATGGGCACAGAGGCTGCAAATTATGGGCACAGTGGCTGTATGGTGGCACAGGCTGCATATGATGGGCACAGAGGCTGTATGATAGGCACATAGGCTACATATAATGAGTAAAGAGGCTGTATGATTGGCACAGAGTCTGTATGATGGGCACAGGCTGCATATGATAGGCACAGAGGCTGCATATGATGGGCACAGAGGCTGTATGATGGGCACAGTGGTTGCATATGATCGGCACAGTGGCTGAATTTTATGGGATCAGTGGCTGCATTTTATGGGGCACAGTGAGGCTGTAATTTATGGGGTTTTTTTCAGAATTTTTCAGTTTGTTTGTGCCCCCACTAAAAATGTTGAGCACCAGCCGCCACTGCCCCCCAGCACACATTTAATTCTCACCCCCCTGCTAGCACCATCCCTCTCCCAGGACATATCTGACCCCTGCATTCCGTGCAGAACACTCACAATTCAAACACATGCACTGTTTGCTGCGGCAGGCTTTGCTCTACATTACTATTCTCTTTCAGGCCACCAAAAGTGTCCCAGATCTTCTATAATCTTATATCGTATAACCCCCGAAAAAAATGCTGCCGCTGACGTGTTCGGTTTTGGCTTGCAGAAAAGGTGGCAACCCTAGTCTGGAGCCTGGACTGGTGGGCGGAGGCAGAGAGTAGACTGGGCTCCGTGATCGCCAGCAATTAAAAAAAAACTGTCCCAAGACTAGCGGACTCTTTGTTCACTTTCGTGTCCTTGTGCTCCATGTTCTGTCTCTGGTTGAGCGAGCTGAACGCACGGACACATGAAATAGAAAATAGGAGAACAGAGCCTAGAGTGACACACATTGGCGTGGAATTTCACCCCCCAAATGTTGTGCCTGAGGCCACGGCCCCATTAAACTACTAGTGGAATTGGAAACACTGCACTTATTCTCAGAATGCATCTGTGTAAACTAGAGGGGAGAAGAGAGCAGTATGCTCACTCTGTTCCTGCATGTCAGATCACCCCACCTGTCCTGCCTGCTGCCGCCGTGCAGTGATCTTGACATATCAAATTTGCCGGTGCCATCCCTGCGCTTGCTAGCGGCTTACAGCTGACACTTGTTAACACAGGAGCTCAGTCCTGTGTCTCCAAGCCCAGTGACAGCACGGCTCTCCCAGCAGCGCACAGTCCAATCCTATCCCACAACAATAGAGGAGGGGCGGGCAGTGGTGCAAGTGGGGAAGGTACCGCAGGGTTGCTCCTGGAGTCCCGTCTCCACTTCATTGTGAGCTGCTGTTGTCTTCTCCTCCAGACCAAATCTGTTTCCCCATTGTGGCAGCCAGTCTGGCAGTGTGACAGAGGCCACAGAGCAGATGGAAAAAAATCAGGTGGTCAGTATAGTATCCTCCCAATGATGGGACACTATTCCTCCCCATGATGGGACACTATTCCTCCCCATGATACCAATGATGGGACACTATTCCTCCCCATGATACCAATGATGGGACACTATTCCTCCTACTGACACCAATGATGGGACACTATTCCTCCCCATGATACCAATGATGGGGCACTGTTCCTCCCACTGATAACAATAATGGGGCACTATTCTTCCCACTGACACCAATGATGGGGCAGTGTTCCTCCCATTGATGCCATAGATGGGGCACTATTACTCTACACCACCACAGTGACACTGTCAGACTGATGTTTTTCTGGATAACCATACAAGTGATGGGCTCTGTGCATCAGAGAAAGTCCTTTGGCTCTTATTTAGGCAAGTTGTCAGGCAGTCTGAATTTGTACTGTGTCCAATGGCCCTCTACTGGCTCAGAACGCCTTTCCAGCCACAGAGACTTACTTCTGTGGTGAGAACTGCATAATTGTGAGGTAGCAATAACCTGCCCAGGGTTAACACTGGAGATTGCAGCCACCACAACAGGGGTGAGACAAAGTTCCCTGTCTAGGAAAACAGTAAGCCATCTTATCTGGACAAGATCTTTAGTTGAAGGGCTCTAAATTGGAACTGGGCAAAGAAATGCCTTGAGAAATGAGACCAGCCAGATTCCAGGCCCCAGCAGCCAGGACCCAGTCCCAGCAGCTAGCACCCAGTCCCAGCAGCTAGGACCCAGTCCCAGCAGCTAGGACCCAGTCCCAGCAGCCAGGAATCAGGACCAGCAGCCAGGAGAAGCAGCAGCCAGCCCCAGTATACATTAAGGTAAGTGACATCTAGGGCAGGGTCTGGGCATCAAAGCATCAAATATTAATATATATTTTTTTATTTTTACTATTGTTCAGTGACACTCTATTGTAATCTCTCATGGCTCCTGGAGGGAACGCTTTCTATCAGAGAGTTTCCAATGGTCACAGAGAGGGCCTCTGTTAGATCGAACCACCTCCAGGATCCATTAGACCCCATTGTAGTCTCTAATGGGGCCTGGTGGGGGCTCTTTCTAACAGTGTCCATCAGAGAAACCCCCATTCCTGTATTTGCTTATTGTTAAGAGATCGTGGGAGGATCCCAGGGTAGTAAAGACTCCTTAGAAAAATGAATACCACAAAGAAATGGGATTTTAAGGGCAATGAAAATAATATACAAAAAAGTATAAGTAAATATAGAAAAATATAATATTTAATTTACTTTACAAAAGTTATGCAAAAGGTATTACAATTGTAACAATCGCTGTAACAAATTAGTTTGCATAATGTGTGGACCATGCAGATCCTGAATAAAAACATATACAAAAAATGACAGTACATAAATGAAGAAGATGAATGATGTATTGAACCTCGAAAACCCAATAGGGGTCAAGGGAAAATGCAGAAGATGCGTTTCGACTAGTGAGTTTACACTCGGTGTCTTCATCAGGAAAAAGAAAACAGTGTTCCTGCAATTAAGAACAAACAGACACATATTATATGTACTTGGTACAGATGATCAAAGCATGATACAAGGTCATACATTGAATAATCTGAAAAATTGTTTTTACAAAAATGCAAAAAAAATAAAAAATAAAATAAAAACACAAAAAAAAAATCCATCACCAAAAGAAGAACTTACAGGTGCATGCGTCTGTCATCTAAAAGAAAAGAGATCCATCCCCCTCCTCCAAAAGGACCCAGCTTGGTCTCCCTCCACACATGGGAGGACGTCCGCAGCAAGGAAAGCTCAGAGTGAATAAACAAAAGTTCATTTTAAACACATGCCATAAGAAAAATAAATTTCCACGAAGTTTATCCCAGGAAGATATTTTTATGCAGAATTGCAGAGTGTATGCCAAATGACCTAAAAGATGGAAAAAAGGAAAAGCTAAAAAATAGCCAAAAAATACCTCCCAAATATAAAGGTTCATTTAAGGCAAAAAAGATAAACTAGAAAATGCATTTCCAGAGGAAAATGCGCGTGGGAATTCTGAATAGCTGAATTGCTGAGCCCGCATCAAAGCCAATTCACCATAACCACTACACTATCTTTAGGACACACAGCTCCTTTCTCTATCTGCAAAGTAGAGAGTTTCCTGACTTCCTGGTCGCCCCTCCCCCCTCAAGAGGTTTTCTCTCCCCCCCAG
The DNA here is from genome assembly GCF_905171775.1 of Rana temporaria. Taxonomy (NCBI): domain Eukaryota; kingdom Metazoa; phylum Chordata; class Amphibia; order Anura; family Ranidae; genus Rana; species Rana temporaria. The sequence goes on along the minus strand of NC_053495.1, from coordinate 84,162,217 downwards.
GTCAGTGAGGAGGAATATTACACTGAGGTACAGAAAGCTATTTATGGAAAGAAATACCATTACAAACGCCTTTTAATTCACAGACCAAATACATGAATTAAGCCTTCAAACAAACCTTAATAAATCCACAGCCATACATGCGATCGATACAGCGACTACACCGTTTGACACGGCCCTTGTGAACGCATCGATATGAAATTTATGTTGATAAACTTAAAAATGTGGCCATGTCAGCGATTTAGAAAAGAGTGTCTTTGTGTGTTTTGCAGGAACATTTTTTAGACTTTTTAACATGAGAGTCAATGAGAGAAAATTTCAGACTCTTGTCCTTTAGAAGCTCCAGGAACTAAAACTAAAATATGTATCACAAAACTGACCACATTGCCTGAAACCAGACACAAATATCTACGTTTTGATATATAAATTGTGTATGACAAGTAGATCTTGTGGGCGTGAGAGCAATTTGTTTCCCCTTTTTTTAAAGATAATTTTTTTTCCAATGATCTCCACTCTAAAGGTCACATGACACACTCTAAAACTGCTCCATAGGATTACATTATAACCGATAAAATTTTCTGAAAAAATCACTAAACGTAAATTGCTTTTTCACAAAAACCGTAAAAGATATCAATCTAAAAAGTCATGTTTGGATAGCTGAATATTTTGTGACCGCTTTAAAGTTTGTTTGGTGTCTGTAAGTGAAAGTATGAAGGAGCTGAAACTTTTGGCAGAACGTGTGTTTTGAAACGGTAAAAAGCATGTTCTCATTGACTTCAATGTTAAAAAAAGTGTCTAAAAGCTTAATACTTTAAAAAGTATAAATAGTACAAAAAAACTTGAAGAAGTCCCATCGTTAGCTGAACGAGACGAACATTTTAATAGTTGAATGGTCTCAATAGCTGAAAGTATGCAGAAGTTACGCAGAGCCAAAAAACGTACGGAATAATAAAATTAAAATTAAGAATAATAAAAAACGAATATCAATACTGGGAATGCTTATTAAAGCATTCCCACTAATAATAAAAAACAAATATCAATACTGGGAATGCTTATTAAAGCATTCCCACTAATAAAAAACGAATATCAATACTGGGAATGCTTATTAAAGCATTCCCACTAATAAAAAACGACTAGAAAATGCATTTCCTGAGGAAAATGCGCGTGGGAATGCTGAATTGCTGAGCCCGCGCCAAAGCCATTCACCATAACCACTACACTATCTTTAGGACACACAGCTCCTTTCTCTATCTGCAAAGTAGAGAGTATCCTGACTTCCTGGTCGCCCCTCCCCCTCAAGAGGTTTTCTCCCCCCCCCAGGTCAGTGAGGAGGAATATTGCACTGAGGTACAGAAAGCTATTTATGGAAAGAAATACCATTACAAACACTTTTAATTCACAGACCAAATACATGAATTAAGCCTTCAAACAAACCTTAATAAATCCACAACCGTACATGCGATTGATACAGCGACTACACCGTTTGAAAGACACAGCCCTTGTGAACGCATCAATATGAAATTTATGTTGATAAACTTAAAAATGTGGCCATGTCAGCGATTTAGAAAAGAGCGTCTTTGTGTGTTTTGCAGAATTTTTTTTTAGACTTTTTAACATGACATTCAATGGGAGGGATTTTGAGGCTCTTGTCCTTTAGAAGCTCCTGGAACTAAAAGTCAAATGCCTATCGCAAAACTGATCACATTGCCTGAAACCAGACAAAAATACCTACGTTTTGATATATAAATTGTGTATATAATATAAATAGCCGCGCCAATCTAAATACAAAATAAATGTCAATCAATGAATGAAAATTGGTATAATCTCCTTGAAGACAATAATATCGGATAGAGCCTTTGGTTTGCTTGATGAATGACACTAAGTTCTTAAATTTGGTCAAACCACGAACACCCAGGTGACATGCATGCTATTAGTGCAAATCCTCCACCGTAAGAATAAGCTGCTTACCAAACGGCAAGCCTTTATTGCATTTGGCTATAGCCCAGCCACGGCCTTTCAATCCTCTGGATACTCAGGGTGGAAACACTTGTGTTTAAGCAGCGAGATCCAAGCCTCAGCATTGGGTTGGAAAGGAGTTGCGGTTCACTCTCGTTACCCCCCGCACAGGACAATAGCAATCAAGCGATCCAGACACCTGGAAATACCCGCCCGGACAGCTGTATTGAGGCGGAGGGATATACCGGAGAACGGAGTCCCGTGCCGGCCGCTGAGCTGTGATGTGCCCGCACACCCGACAACTTCCGCGTGTCAGCCTCTGCAATTGTTTTCTTTCCACTTCTCAGCACACACGTCACTTCCGGTACACGTGCCCAGTCAGCTGTGTATGACAAGTAGATATTGTGGGCGTGAGAGCAATTTGTTTCCCCTTTTTTTAAAGATAATTTTTTTTTCAATGATCTCCACTGTAAAGGTCACATGACACACTCTAAAACACCTTCCATAGGAATTCATTATAACCGATTACATTTTCTGAAAAAATCACTAAACGTAAATTGCGTTTTCACAAAAACTGTAAAAGATATCAATCTAAAAAGTCATGTTTGGATAGCTGAATATTTTGTGACCGCTTTAAACTTTGTTTGGTGTCTGTAAGTGAAAGTATGAAGGAGCTGAAACTTTTCGCAGAACGTGTGTTTTGAAGCGGTAAAAAGCATGTTCTCATTGACTTCAATGTTAAAAAAAAGTGTCTAAAAGCTTAATATTTTAAAAAGTATAAATGGTACAAAAAACTTGAAGAAGTCCCATCGTTAGCTGAACGAGATGAACATTTTAATAGTTGAATGGTCTCAATAGCTGAAAGTATGCAGAAGTTACGCAGAGCCAAAAAACGTACGGAATAATAAAATTAAAATTAAGAATAACTAGAAAATGCATTCCCTGAGGAAAATGCGAGTGGGAATGCTGAATTGCTGAGCCCGCACCAAAGCCATTCACCATAACCACTACACTATCTTTAGGACACACAGCTTCTTTCTCTATCTGCAAAGTAGAGAGTATCCTGACTTCCTGGTCGCCCCTCCCCCCTCAAGAGGTTTCTCCTCCCCCCAGGTCAGTGAGGAGGAATATTGCACTGAGGTAGAAAGCTATTTATGGAAAGAAATTCCATTACAAACGCCTTTTAATTCACAGACCAATACATTAATTACGCCTCCAAACAAAACGTAATAAATCCACAACCGTACATGCGATCGATACAGCGACTTCACCGTTTGAAAGACACGGCCCTTGTGAACGCATCGATATGAAATTTATGTTGATAAACTTAAAATTGTGGCCATGCCAGCGATTTAGAAAAGAGCGTCTTTGTGTGTTTGCAGGAATTTTTTTTAGACTTTTTAACATGACGGTCAATGGGAGGGCGTTTGAGGCACTTGTCCTTTAGAAGCTCCTGGAACTAAAAGTCAAATGCCTATCGCAAAACTGATCACATTGCCTGAAACCAGACAAGCATACCTACGTTTTGATATATAAATTGTGTATGACAAGTAGATCTTGTGGGCGTGAGAGCAATTTGTTCGCCCTTTTTTTAAAGATAATTTTTGTTTTCAAAGATCTCCACTCTAAAGGTCACATGACACACTCTAAACCTGCTCCATAGGATTACATTATAACCGATACAAAAATCACTAAACGTAAATTGCGTTTTCACAAAAACCGTATAAGATATCAATCTAAAAAGTCATGTTTGGATAGCTGAATATTTTGTGACCGATTTAAAGTTTGTTTGGTGTCTGTAAGTGAAAGTATGAAGGAGCTGAAACTTTTGGCAAAACGTGTGTTTTGAAGCAGGAAAAAGGATGTTCTCATTGACTTCAATGTTAAAAAAAAGTGTCTAAAAGCTTAATATTTTAAAAAGTATAAATAGTACAAAAAAACTTGAAGAAGTCCCATCGTTAGCTGAACGAGATGAACATTTTAAAAGTTGAATGGTCTCAATAGCTGAAAGTATGCAGAAGTTACGCAGAGCCAAAAAACGTACGGAATAATAAAATTGAAATTAAAATTAAGAACTAGAAAATGCATTCCCTGAGGAAAATGCGAGTGGGAATGCTGAATTGCTGAGCCCGCACCAAAGCCATTCACCATAACCACTACACTATCTTTAGGACACACAGCTCCTTTCTCTATCTGCAAAGTAGAGAGTATGCGGACTTCCTGGTCGCCCCTCCCCCCTCAAGAGGTTTCCCCTCCCCCCAGGTCAGTGAGGAGGAATATTGCACTGAGGTAAGGAAAGCTATTTATGGAAAGAAATACCATTACAAACGCCTTTTAATTCACAGACCAATACATTAATTACGCCTCCAAACAAAACGTAATAAATCCACAACCGTACATGCGATCGATACAGCGACTTCACCGTTTGAAAGACACGGCCCTTGTGAACGCATCGATATGAAATTTATGTTGATAAACTTAAAATTGTGGCCATGCCAGCGATTTAGAAAAGAGCGTCTTTGTGTGTTTTGCAGGAAAATTTTTAAAATTTTTAACATGGACGGTCAATGAGAGTGGTTTTGTCGCTCTTGTCCTTTAGAAGCTCCTGGAACTAAAACTAAAATACGTATCACAAAACTGATCACATTGCCTGAAACCAGACAAGCATACCTACGTTTTGATATATAAATTGTGTATGACAAGTAGATCTTGTGGGCGTGAGAGCAATTTGTTCGCCCTTTTTTTAAAGATAATTTTTGTTTTCAAAGATCTCCACTGTAAAGGTCACATGACACACTCTAAATCCCTTCCATAGGGTTACATTATAACCGATTCCATTTTCTGAAAAAATCGCTAAACGTAAATTGCGTTTTCACAAAAACCGTAAAAGATATCAATCTGAAAAGTCATGTTTGGATAGCTGAATATTTTGTGACCGCTTTAAAGTTTGTTTGGTGTCTGTAAGTGAAAGTATGAAGGAGCTGAAACTTTTGGCAGAACGTGTGTTTTGAAGCAGGAAAAAGGATGTTCTCATTGACTTCAATGTTAAAAAAAAGTGTCTAAAAGCTTAATATTTTAAAAAGTATAAATAGTACAAAAAAACTTGAAGAAGTCCCATCGTTAGCTGAACGAGATGAACATTTTAAAAGTTGAATGGTCTCAATAGCTGAAAGTATGCAGAAGTTACGCAGAGCCAAAAAACGTACGGAATAATAAAATTAAAATTAAAACTAGAAAATGCATTCCCTGAGGAAAATGCGAGTGGGAATGCTGAATAGCTGAGCCCCCACCAAAGCCATTCACCATAACCACTACACTATCTTTAGGACACACAGCTCCTTTCTCTATCTGCAAAGTAGAGAGTATGCTGACTTCCTGGTCGCCCCTCCCCCCTCAAGAGGTTTCCCCTCCCCCAGGTCAGTGAGGAGGAATATTGCACTGAGGTAGAAAGCTATTTATGGAAAGAAATTCCATTACAAACGCCTTTTAATTCACAGACCAATACATTAATTACGCCTCCAAACAAAACGTAATAAATCCACAACCGTACATGCGATCGATACAGCGACTTCACCGTTTGAAAGACGCGGCCCTTGTGAACGCATCGATATGAAATTTATGTTGATAAACTTAAAATTGTGGCCATGCCAGCGATTTAGAAAAGAGCGTCTTTGTGTGTTTTGCAGGAAAATTTTTAAAATTTTTAACATGGACGGTCAATGAGAGTGGTTTTGTCACTCTTGTCCTTTAGAAGCTCCTGGAACTAAAACTAAAATACGTATCACAAAACTGATCACATTGCCTGAAACCAGACAAGCATACCTACGTTTTGATATATAAATTGTGTATGACAAGTAGATCTTGTGGGCGTGAGAGCAATTTGTTCGCCCTTTTTTTAAAGATAATTTTTGTTTTCAAAGATCTCCACTCTAAAGGTCACATGACACACTCTAAACCTGCTCCATAGGATTACATTATAACCGATAAAAAAATCACTAAACGTAAATTGCGTTTTCACAAAAACCGTATAAGATATCAATCTAAAAAGTCATGTTTGGATAGCTGAATATTTTGTGACCGCTTTAAAGTTTGTTTGGTGTCTGTAAGTGAAAGTATGAAGGAGCTGAAACTTTTGGCAGAACGTGTGTTTTGAAGCAGGAAAAAGGATGTTCTCATTGACTTCAATGTTAAAAAAAAGTGTCTAAAAGCTTAATATTTTAAAAAGTATAAATAGTACAAAAAAACTTGAAGAAGTCCCATCGTTAGCTGAATGAGACGAACATTTTAAAAGTTGAATGGTCTCAATAGCTCAAAGTATGCAGAAGTTACGCAGAGCCAAAAAACGTACGGAATAAAATTAAAATTAAAATTAAGAATAACTAGAAAATGCATTCCCTGAGGAAAATGCGAGTGGGAATGCTGAATTGCTGAGCCCGCACCAAAGCCATTCACCATAACCACTACACTATCTTTAGGACACACAGCTCCTTTCTCTATCTGCAAAGTAGAGAGTATGCTGACTTCCTGGTCGCCCCTCCCCCCTCAAGAGGTTTCCCCTCCCCCCAGGTCAGTGAGGAGGAATATTGCACTGAGGTAGAAAGCTATTTATGGAAAGAAATTCCATTACAAACGCCTTTTAATTCACAGACCAATACATTAATTACGCCTCCAAACAAAACGTAATAAATCCACAACCGTACATGCGATCGATACAGCGACTTCACCGTTTGAAAGACGCGGCCCTTGTGAACGCATCGATATGAAATTTATGTTGATAAACTTAAAATTGTGGCCATGCCAGCGATTTAGAAAAGAGCGTCTTTGTGTGTTTTGCAGGAAAATTTTTAAATTTTTAACATGGACGGTCAATGAGAGTGGTTTTGTCACTCTTGTCCTTTAGAAGCTCCTGGAACTAAAACTAAAATACGTATCACAAAACTGATCACATTGCCTGAAACCAGACAAGCATACCTACGTTTTGATATATAAATTGTGTATGACAAGTAGATCTTGTGGGCGTGAGAGCAATTTGTTCGCCCTTTTTTTAAAGATAATTTTTGTTTTCAAAGATCTCCACTCTAAAGGTCACATGACACACTCTAAACCTGCTCCATAGGATTACATTATAACCGATAAAAAAATCACTAAACGTAAATTGCGTTTTCACAAAAACCGTATAAGATATCAATCTAAAAAGTCATGTTTGGATAGCTGAATATTTTGTGACCGCTTTAAAGTTTGTTTGGTGTCTGTAAGTGAAAGTATGAAGGAGCTGAAACTTTTGGCAGAACGTGTGTTTTGAAGCAGGAAAAAGGATGTTCTCATTGACTTCAATGTTAAAAAAAAGTGTCTAAAAGCTTAATATTTTAAAAAGTATAAATAGTACAAAAAAACTTGAAGAAGTCCCATCGTTAGCTGAATGAGACGAACATTTTAAAAGTTAAATGGTCTCAATAGCTGAAAGTATGCAGAAGTTACGCAGAGCCAAAAAACGTACGGAATAAAATTAAGAAGAAGAATAATAAAAAACGAATATCAATACTGGGAATGCTTATTAAAGCATTCCCACTAATAAAAAACGAATATCAATACTGGGAATGCTTATTAAAGCATTCCCACTAATTAAGAAGAAGAACTAGAAAATGCATTCCCTGAGGAAAATGCGAGTGGGAATGCTGAATAGCTGAATTGCTGAGCCCGCACAAAAGCCATTCACCATAACCACTACACTATCATTAGGACATACAAGCAGTGTTCCTTCAGTACTTATAAAGCCTAATATCACACAGCTCCTTTCTCTATCTGCAATATAGAGAGTGTCCTGACTTGACTGGTCGCCCCTCCCCCCTCAAGAGGCTTTCTCCACATGAGGTGGGGGAGGAGGACTGCACTGAGGTAAGGAAAGCTATTTAGGGAATCAAAATACCATTAGAAACGCTTTCATCCACACACAAAATCAGTTATCGAAGCCTTCAAACAAAACGTAATAAATCCACAACCGTACATGCGATCGATACAGCGACTTCACCGTTTGAAAGACACGGCCCTTGTGAACGCATCGATATAAAATTTATGTTGATAAACTTAAAAATGTGGCCATGTCAGCGATTTAGAAAAGAGCGTCTTTGTGTGTTTTGCAGAATTTTTTTTTAGACTTTTTAACATGTCTCTTGTCCTTTAGAAGCTCCTGGAACTAAAACTAAAATACGTATCACAAAACTGATCACATTGCCTGAAACCAGACAAGCATACCTACGTTTTGATATATAAATTGTGTATGACAAGTAGATCTTGTGGGCGTGAGAGCAATTTGTTCCCCCTTTTTTTAAAGATAATATTTTTTGTGGATGATCTGCACTCTAAAGGTCACATGACACACTCTAAACCTGCTCCATAGGATTACATTATAACCGATAAAATATCACTAAACGTAAATTGCGTTTTCACAAAAACCGTAAAAGATATCAATCTAAAAAGTCATGTTTGGATAGCTGAATATTTTGTGACCGCTTTAAAGTTTGTTTGGTGTCTGTAAGTGAAAGTATGAAGGAGCTGAAACTTTTGGCAGAACGTGTGTTTTGAAGCGGTAAAAAGCATGTTCTCATTGACTTCAATGTTAAAAAAAGTGTCTAAAAGCTTAATATTTTAAAAAGTATAAATAGTACAAAAAAACTTGAAGAAGTCCCATCGTTAGCTGAACGAGACGAACATTTTAATAGTTGAATGGTCTCAATAGCTCAAAGTATGCAGAAGTTACGCAGAGCCAAAAAACGTACGGAATAAAGGATAAGAATAAAAAGAACTAGAAAATGCATTCCCTGAGGAAAATGCGAGTGGGAATGCTGAATAGCTGAGCCCCCACCAAAGCCATTCACCATAACCACTACACTATCTTTAGGACACACAGCTCCTTTCTCTATCTGCAAAGTAGAGAGTATGCTGACTTCCTGGTCGCCCCTCCCCCCTCAAGAGGTTTCCCCTCCCCCCAGGTCAGTGAGGAGGAATATTGCACTGAGGTAGAAAGCTATTTATGGAAAGAAATTCCATTACAAACGCCTTTTAATTCACAGACCAATACATTAATTACGCCTCCAAACAAAACGTAATAAATCCACAACCGTACATGCGATCGATACAGCGACTTCACCGTTTGAAAGACGCGGCCCTTGTGAACGCATCGATATGAAATTTATGTTGATAAACTTAAAATTGTGGCCATGCCAGCGATTTAGAAAAGAGCGTCTTTGTGTGTTTTGCAGGAAAATTTTTAAAATTTTTAACATGGACGGTCAATGAGAGTGGTTTTGTCACTCTTGTCCTTTAGAAGCTCCTGGAACTAAAACTAAAATACGTATCACAAAACTGATCACATTGCCTGAAACCAGACAAGCATACCTACGTTTTGATATATAAATTGTGTATGACAAGTAGATCTTGTGGGCGTGAGAGCAATTTGTTCGCCCTTTTTTTAAAGATAATTTTTGTTTTCAAAGATCTCCACTCTAAAGGTCACATGACACACTCTAAATCCCTTCCATAGGGTTACATTATAACCGATTCCATTTTCTGAAAAAATCGCTAAACGTAAATTGCGTTTTCACAAAAACCGTAAAAGATATCAATCTGAAAAGTCATGTTTGGATAGCTGAATATTTTGTGACCGCTTTAAAGTTTGTTTGGTGTCTGTAAGTGAAAGTATGAAGGAGCTGAAACTTTTGGCAGAACGTGTGTTTTGAAGCAGGAAAAAGGATGTTCTCATTGACTTCAATGTTAAAAAAAAGTGTCTAAAAGCTTAATATTTTAAAAAGTATAAATAGTACAAAAAAAACTTGAAGAAGTCCCATCGTTAGCTGAATGAGACGAACATTTTAAAAGTTAAATGGTCTCAATAGCTGAAAGTATGCAGAAGTTACGCAGAGCCAAAAAACGTACGGAATAAAATTAAGAAGAAGAATAATAAAAAACGAATATCAATACTGGGAATGCTTATTAAAGCATTCCCACTAATAACTAGAAAATGCATTCCCTGAGGAAAATGCGAGTGGGAATGCTGAATTGCTGAGCCCGCACCAAAGCCATTCACCATAACCACTACACTATCTTTAGGACACACAGCTCCTTTCTCTATCTGCAAAGTAGAGAGTATGCTGACTTCCTGGTCGCCCCTCCCCCCTCAAGAGGTTTTCTCCCCCCCAGGTCAGTGAGGAGGAATATTGCACTGAGGTACAGAAAGCTATTTATGGAAAGAAATACCATTACAAACACTTTTAATTCACAGACCAAATACATGAATTAAGCCTTCAAACAAACCTTAATAAATCCACAACCGTACATGCGATCGATACAGCGACTACACCGTTTGAAAGACACAGCCCTTGTGAACGCATCAATATGAAATTTATGTTGATAAACTTAAAAATGTGGCCATGTCAGCGATTTAGAAAAGAGCGTCTTTGTGTGTTTTGCAGAATTTTTTTTTAGACTTTTTAACATGACAGTCAATGGGAGGGATTTTGAGGCTCTTGTCCTTTAGAAGCTCCTGGAACTAAAAGTCAAATGCCTATCGCAAAACTGATCACATTGCCTGAAACCAGACAAAAATACCTACGTTTTGATATATAAATTGTGTATGACAAGTAGATATTGTGGGCGTGAGAGCAATTTGTTTCCCCTTTTTTTAAAGATAATTTTTTTTTCAATGATCTCCACTGTAAAGGTCACATGACACACTCTAAAACACCTTCCATAGGAATTCATTATAACCGATTACATTTTCTGAAAAAATCACTAAACGTAAATTGCGTTTTCACAAAAACTGTAAAAGATATCAATCTAAAAAGTCATGTTTGGATAGCTGAATATTTTGTGACCGCTTTAAAGTTTGTTTGGTGTCTGTAAGTGAAAGTATGAAGGAGCTGAAACTTTTCGCAGAACGTGTGTTTTGAAGCGGTAAAAAGCATGTTCTCATTGACTTCAATGTTAAAAAAAAGTGTCTAAAAGCTTAATATTTTAAAAAGTATAAATGGTACAAAAAACTTGAAGAAGTCCCATCGTTAGCTGAACGAGATGAACATTTTAATAGTTGAATGGTCTCAATAGCTGAAAGTATGCAGAAGTTACGCAGAGCCAAAAAACGTACGGAATAAAAATAAGAAAAATAAGAAAAAACGAATATCAATACTGGGAATGCTTATTAAAGCATTCCCACTAAAAATGCATTTCCTGAGGAAAATGCGCGTGGGATTGCTGAATAGCTGAATTGCTGAGCCCGCACCAAAGCCATTCACCATAACCACTACACTATCTTTAGGACATACAAGCAATGTTCCTTCAGTACTTATAAAGCCTAATGTCACACAGCTCCTTTCTCTATCTGCAATATAGAGAGTGTCTTGACTTGCCTGGTCGCCCCTCCCTCCTCAAGAGGCTTTCTCCACATGAGGTGGGGGAGGAGGACTGCACTGAGGTAAAGGAAGCTATTTAGGGAATCAAAATACCATCAGAAACGCTTGAATCCACACACAAAATCAGTTATTCAAGCCTTCAAACAAAACGTAATAAATCCACAACCGTACATGCGATCGATACAGCGACTTCACCGTTTGAAACACAAGGCTTTTGTGAACTAATCGGTATAAAATTTATGTTGATAAGCTTAAAAATGTGGGCATGTCAGCGATTTAAAAAAGAGTGTCTTTGTGCGTTTTGCAGAAACATTTTTTAGACGTTTTAACATTACATTCAATGACAGAAAATTTGGTACTCTTGTCCTTTAGAAGCTCCACGAACTAAAAATAAAATGCGTATCACAAAACTGATCACATTGCCTGAAACCAGACAAAAATACCTACGTTTTGATATATAAATTGTGTATGACAAGTAGATCTTGTGGGCGTGAGAGCAATTTGTTTCCCCTTTTTTTAAAGATAATTTTTTTTTCAATGATCTCCACTCTAAAGGTCACATGACACTCTAAATCCCCTCCATAGGAATTCATTATAACCAATAAAATTTTCTGAAAAAATCACTAAACGTAAATTGCGTTTTCACAAAAACCGTAAAAGATATCAATCTGAAAAGTCATAGCCGGATAGCTGAATATTTTGTGACCGCTTTAAAGTTTGTTTGGTGTCTGTAAGTGAAAGTATGAAGGAGCTGAAACTTTTGGCAGCGCGTGTTATTTAAAGCGGGAAAAGGGATGTTCTCATTGACTTCAATAATAAAAAAAGTGTCTAAAAGCTTAATATTTTAAAAAGCATAAATAGTACAAAAAAACTTGAAGAAGTCCCATCGTTAGCTGAATGAGACGAACATTTTAATAGTTGAATGGTCTCAATAGCTGTAAGTATGCAGAAGTTACGCAGAGCCAAAAAAGTTAGTGTTGAGCAGAATATGCCATATTCGATTTCGCGATATATCTCGAATATATATTCGAATATTCAAGATATATTCGCTAAATTCGAATATTCGTGATATTTTATCGAAATTAAATGATTGCGATTTTTCGCTATTGCGAATGCGAAAATAATTGCGATTTTTTTTTTCCCGACAGGAGCACTCTGGCTCAGAATATTTGTGATATTTTATCGAAATTTCGCAAAATGCGAATGCGATATTTATTGCGGAATTTCCCCAAATGCTGTAGGAGCGCTCTGATTGGCTCATTCTGAAATCGAATATTCGAGATATTTTAGCGCAATTTCACAAAATGCGAATGCGAAATTGATTGCAGATATTTCGAAAACTGCTGTAGGAGCACTCTGAAATCGAATATTTGTGATATTTTAGCAAAAAAAATATTGCGATTGCGATATATATTGCGATTTTTCGATCGCACATGCGCAATCGCGCGAACAACACGCGCCCAACACGCGACCATTTCCTGGACCCTTGCCAGTTTCCAACTTTATGATCGCATCGCAATAGCAGAGCAGAATGGTTGGAAGTAATTTCACACTCTCTGAGGAAAAGATGCTGATTTGTGTAAGTATTTTGACCACTGTTATTTCATTATCTTTAACTGCATTTTAGTCTAGTTTAAAAGTTAGTATATAAGATCAGATATTAGTATTTCCCAAACAATGTGTCTCCTGTTGTTACAAAACTACAACTCCCAGCATGCCTGGACAGCTGCAGACACCCTGGTTGGTAAATGTGTATTTAGGCACTTTTCCTTGTTATTTAGCATAATGAATTTAACATGTTTTTGGACATAGGACGTATGCGAACGTCCTGACTTCAGGGTCCTCAAGGCCCAAGGACGTTCGAATACATATTGCCCTTTAGATGTTGCAGAACTACAACTTCCAGCATGCCTGGGAATGCTGGCACTTCTAGTATTGTAAGTTCTGCAGGCCCACATTTTTCAGGCCTTTATGCACGGGTCTCTAAACTGTGGCACCCTAGATGCAGCAAAAGTAAAATTCTTAGCATGCACTGACAGACCGTGGCTGATGGGAGTAGTAGTTTTGCAACAGCTGGAGGTGGACTGGTCTTGAAACCCTGAGTTAGGTAACAAACCCGTAGTGTTTTGCAACCATTCTGCCTCCAGCTGTTTTTTTTCTGTTGAAAAGCCTGTGGCGTGCAAAACACAACCCAAAAACTCCACCCGGCGCAGGGAAAAATGTGCGCACACCTAAAGAGTGACATCACAAAAAACTGCGACGGGTGCATACGTCAGTGGTCCTCCGAAAAGGTCCCGTCTCTGATCCCCCGGGGCGTTTGGCTCCTGACAGGGAAAAGAGTTACTGTGGTCCATACAGCCGAAGCCATATGGACCCATCTCGGTCCAAGCAGCCGAAGCCACAAGGACCCAACATCCTCGGAGGGATATACATAATTATGCAAATGATAATGGCTGCTATATTTATGCAAAAAAGGTGGCGACCGAAATGGCAGGATATAAAATCTGTCATGTTACCCCTGTCATTGATTAATAAGGCGAGAATGCTTCCAATTGTTGAATAACATACATTTACGCCATATATCCATAAGGCTTTAAACAAAAGTATTACAATATACTTTGTTCTTCATCTTGCAGAGGTTCCTAGAAAAGGGGTACGACCAGCTCCGCAGGCAGCCTGAGAAAAAGGCTGTGGTCAGCACCCTAATGACCGACTTAGGCGGCCAACACAATCGCCTGGCGATTGTCAAGAAGTGGTCTGACCTGAAGAGGCGCCACATGGGACAGGTCAGACGTCTTCGGGATAAATATCATTCAGGTAAGTTATTGGTGACAGTTATGTGTTTTTTTTCCAAAGTGTATTTTGTGCATGAACTCGAGAGAGAGGAGCCGGCCTGCAGGAGTTGGGAGGCCTCCCCCAGAGGCAATCTGCCACCTTTCTCCATGCCCCGGGTGGCAATGGCGGGTGTGAGGGGGTCCTCCCAACCCCACCTCGCATAGCACACCCACCAGGGGCGGGGCTGAGACCACCAAACTCAATTCACATGTAGCCGGGAGGGGGATCCGAACCCCTAGCTGCAGAGGTGAATCGCTTGTCAGCGCAGTGGCAATCGCGTTGAGCCACCGCAGCTCCTTTGGTGACAGTTATGTAAGGTCATATGTAATTCATGTAAGGTCAGATGTTGTTAACCAAGACGCCATGTTGTGGTAACATATATCACCACCAGCCAAGGTATTCATAGTACTGTTGAAAAAAGACATGGGACAGCAGACAGGAACACAGAAGTTATGTGGGAACATACTTTTCCCATTGCTTTGCATGGGACTTTAAACAAAAACCCAGACCCTCACCAATGTGGGTAGTTAAGGGATAAATTAACGATCCTATACTTTAAGTGGACGTATAGGTAACATGTGACCAAGTGTTATCGAAATATCTACAGCTGTTATGAAGTAACATGTATTTCCCATAGAGTTGAATGGGACTTTAAAGAAAAACCCCGACCATGGCAAATGGTGGTGGGTAAGGGTTAAACCACCTATCCTATGTTTGTGGCTGACATATAAGTAACCTGTGTGCCAAGTTTCATGTAAATATCTTTAGCCGTTTGGACGTGATGCTGGAACATACATACATACATGCACACACACGTTGAGTTTTATATATATAGATTCCCACTAAATTCCTGTGTTAGGCGTGGGGTTGTTATAGTAATCCCGTGTACTCCATCAGGCCCTTTTTTTAACATGAGATCGTCTGAACAAAACAAAGGAGACAAAAGCAGCTCATTTTACCATGGTGGCAGCCCAGCTCACGCTCAGTCCACTGTAGTGCCCACAAGACCCTTTAATATAACATTGTCCCATTGGTTAACTGTCTATATAAATCAATTTGTATTCATATACAATACAGCAGAGTACACAGAATTTGCATACGTCATTAGAAAACATTTTTATAATATATGAACATTGTGTTATTATAGGAGCTCCGCTACCAGTTGTGCGCGCCAAGCGCAGAAGGCGCCAGGCCGATGAGGAGGAGGATGCGGCAGAGGAGGATGCGGCAGAGGAGGAGATGGATGAGGAGGAGCAGCCAGGGCCCTCCCACTCGCCAACCCCAGCTCCTGTTGAGGTGCAAGCTGAGGAGCTTCCCCCCCCCCACCCCAACTTCTCAAGGAGACGAGCAGGAGGAAGACAGCCTTCCTGTGACCCTCGCTCAGGAAGGTAAATATGTGCACAATGATTAATAACATTTCAACAATAAAATGTAGATATAAAAATGGACAACATATAAAGCGCACCCGTCAGATTGCAGAACCATAATATGGTATTTATGATAGAAGTATACAGGTAGTGCAGAATTATTAGGCAAGTTGTATTTTTGAGGATTCATTTTATTATTGAACAACAACCATGTTGTTCAATAATAAACCCCAAAAACTCATTGAACCCCAAAAACTCATTAATATCAAAGCTGAATATTTTTGGAAGTAGTTTTTAGTTTGTTTTTAGTGTTAGCTATTTTAGGGGGATATCTGTGTGTGCAGGTGACTACTATTACTGTGCAGAATTATTAGGCAACTTAACAAAAAAAAAAAATATATACCCATTTCAATGATTTATTTTTAACAGTGAAACCAATATAACATCTCAACATTCACAAATACACATTTCTGACATTCAAAAACAAAACAAAAACAAATCAGTGACCAATATAGCCACCTTTCTTTGCAAGGACACTCAAAAGCCTGACATCCATGGATTCTGTCAGTGTTTTGATCTGTTCACCATCAACATTGCGTGCAGAAGCAACCGCAGCCTCACAGACACTGTTCAGAGAGGTGTACTGTTTTCCATCCTTGTAAATCTCACATTTGATGATGGACCACAGGTTCTAAATGGGGTTCAGATCAGGTGAACAAGGAGGCCATGTCATTAGTTTTTCATCTTTTATACCCTTTATTGCCAGCCACGCTGTGGAGTACTTGGACGCGTGTGATGGAGCATTGTCCTGCATGAAAATCATGTTTTTCTTGAAGGATGCAGACTTCTTCCTGTACCACTGCTCGAAGAAGGTGTCTTCCAGAAACTGGCAGGAGGACTGGGAGTTGAGCTTGACTCCATCCTCAATCCGAAAAGGCCCCACAAGCTCATCTTTGATGATACCAGCCCAAACCAGTACTCCGCCACCACCTTGCTGGCGTCTGAGTCGGACTGGAGCTCTCTGCCCTTTACCAATCCAGCCACGGGCCCATCCATCTGGCCCATCAAGACTCACTGTCATTTCAGCAGTCCATAAAACCTTAGAAAAATCATTCTTGAGATATTTCTAGGCCCAGTCTTGACGTTTCAGCTTGTGTGTCTTGTGCAGTGGTCGTCGTCTTTCAGCCTTTCTTACCTTGGCCATGTCTCCGAGTATTGCACACCTTGTGCTTTTGGGCACCCCAGTGATGTTGCAGCTCTTAAATATGGCCAAACTGGTGGCAAGTGGCATCTTGGCAGCTGCACGCTTGACTTTTCTCAGTTCATGGGCAGTTATTTTGCGCCTTTGTTTTTCCACACGCTTCTTTTGACCCTGTTGACTATTTTGAAAGAAACGCTTGATTGTTCGATGATCACGCTTCAGAAGCTTTGCAATTTTAAGAGTGCTGCATCCCTCTGCTAGATATCTCTCTATTTTGGACTTTTCAGAGTCTATCAAGTCCTTCCTTTGGCCCATTTTGCCAAAGGAAAGGAAATTGACTAATAATTATGCACACCTGATATAGAGTGTTGATGTCATTAGACCACACACCTTCTCATTACAGAGATGTACATTACCTAATATGCCTAATCGGTAGTAGGCTTTCGAGCCTATACAGCTTGGAGTAAGACAACATGCATAAAGAGGATGATGTGGTCCAAATACTCATTTGCCTAATAATTCTGCACTCCCGGTATGTGTTAGACACATAACAAGTGTATAGACATGATAATGATTGATTAATAAGCAAAAAAAATATTTTATTTATTTGGTAACGTTCTTTGAAATCCAAATGTTTTTTTATTATATCCTAACAGTAGCAAGAAAGATGATGAGGCAGAACGCGCTGATAAAAAAGACACACCTGAGGATCCAGGGAAATCACCGCCAAATCCGCTACCTGGTCCAGCAAAATACGCTGCTAGAGCAGCAGCAATCAGAAAATATTGCTGAGCTGGAAAGGCTTCAGAAGCTCAATCTCAGTTATGTCTGAATTTATTTCTTTATTAAAAAATCTTATTTTTTGGAAATGTTTAATTTCTTTTTGAGATAGATTTGTAGGTTTTTCAACACATCTAACTTCACATCGAACAAATCAACATCAACACATCTAAGTTCATAATAAGCAAAAACATTTTATACTATTATTTTATTTAACACAAACCTAGGACAAACTAAAGCACACGGACACAGACACGACGAACACAAAATAAACTGTTGAAAAATTAACATAACAAAAGCAACAATATATATATATATACAGAGAGAGAGAGAGAGAGCAAGAAAGAGAGAGAGAATGCAGATTTGCTCTTGCAGACAGCCTAATGGTTGCAGTATAAAGGCCGCAAACCAGGGTTTAACATAAGGTTCATTGTTTTAGTTACACTTGCTGTTTAGATCCGGTCTGGTAGCTTGTAGCGGAGGCTGTTGGTGGATCCACTGTGCCAGAGAGGTCATGAAGCTTTACTCAGCATGGAGGCAGCAGCAGTAGTATTAAAATATAATGTAACTAGACAATGCATTTCCTGAGGAAAATGTGAGTGGGAATGCTGATTAGCTTAATTGCTGAGCCCCTTGCCAAAGACATTCACCATAACCACTACACTATCTTTAGGACACACAGCTTCTTTCTCTATCTGCAAAGTATAGAGTATGCTGACTTCCTGGTCGCCCCTCCCCCCTCAAGAGGTTTCCCCTCCCCCCAGGTCAGTGAGGAGGAATATTGCACTGAGGTAAGGAAAGCTATTTATGGAAAGAAATAACATTACAAACGCTTTTAATTCACAGATCAAATACATGATTTAAGCCTCCAAACAAAGCTTAATAAATCCTCAACCGTACATGCGATCGATACAACGACTACACCGTTTGAAAGACACGGCCCTTGTGAACGCATCGATATGAAATTTATGTTGATAAACTTAAAAATGTGGCCATGTCTGCGATTTAGAAAAGAGCGTCTTTGTGTGTTTTGCAGCAACATTTTTTAGATAATTTAACATGAGAGTCTAT
This sequence comes from Rana temporaria, assembly GCF_905171775.1. Taxonomy (NCBI): domain Eukaryota; kingdom Metazoa; phylum Chordata; class Amphibia; order Anura; family Ranidae; genus Rana; species Rana temporaria. Next base: position 84,143,606 of record NC_053495.1, on the reverse strand, counting down.
GAGAGATAATTTCAGGCTGTTGTCCTTTAGAAGCTCCAAAAACTAAAACTAAAATACGTATCGCAAAACTGATCACATTGCCTGAAACCAGACAAGCATAGCTACGTTTTGATATATAAATTGCGTATGAAAAGTAGATCTTGTGGGCGTGAGAGCAATTTGTTTCCCCTTTTTTTAAAGATATTTTTTTTACAAAGATCTCCAATGTTAAGGTCACATGACACACTCTAAATCCCCTCCATAGGATTACATTATAACCGATTGCATTTTCTTAAAAAATTCGCTAAACGTAAATTGCGTTTTCACCAAAAATTGTAAAAGATATCGATCTGAAAAGTCATAGCCGGATAGCTGAATATTTTGTGACCGCTTTAAAGTTTGTTTGGTGTCTGTAAGTGAAAGTATGAAGGAGCTGAAACTTTTGGCAGGGCATGTGATTTCAAAGGGAAAAAGGATGTTCTCATTGACTTCAATGTTAAAAAAAAGGGTCTAAAAGCTTAAAATTTATAAAAGTATAAATAGTCCAAAAAAAACTTGAAGAAGTCCCATCGTTAGCTGAACGAGACGAACATTTTTACAGTTGAATGGTCTCAATAGCTGAAAGTATGCCGAAGTTACGCAGAGCCAAAAAACGTAAGGAATAATAAGAATAATAAATTTACGGATATCAATACTGGGAATGCTTATTAAAGCATTCACACTAATTAAGATTAATACATTTACGGGTATCCATACTGGGAATGCTTATTAAAGCATTCCCACTAAGTATCACACAGGCAGGATTTACAAGCAGTAGTGGTAATAGTACTAGATAGCATCAAAACACTTGGGGAAGACTTTACAGCATCAGTAGTGGCCATAGTAGTCAATAGTGTACCAAAAAATTGGGACATAGGTGTCTTGACTGACCAGCAATAGTAGTAGTAGACATTGACAATACAGTGTCAAATCACTCGGGCAAGAGGTGCCATGATGAACAGCAGCAGCAGCATCAGTAGTGGTAATAGTAGTATAGAGTGGCAAATAACTAGTGACATAGGTGTCTTGATTGAGCAGCAGCAGCAGTAGTAGTAGTAGTAGTAGACATTGACAATACAGAGTCATATCACTTGGGCAGGAGGTGCCATGATGAACAGCAGTGGTAATAGGAGTATATAGAGTGGGAAATAACTTTTGACATAGGTGTCTTGACTGAGCAGCAGCAGCAGTAGTAGTAGTAGTAGTAGATACAGAGTCATATCACTTGGGCAGGAGGTGCCATGATGAACAGCAGTGGTAATAGGAGTATATAGAGTGGGAAATAACTTTTGACATAGGTGTCTTGACTGAGCAGCAGCAGCAGCAGCAGTAGTAGTATTAGTAGTAGTAGTTGATGCAGAGTCATATCACTTGGGCAGGAGGTGCCATGATGAACAGCAGTGGTAATAGGAGTATATAGAGTGGGAAATAACTTTTGACATACTTGTCTTGACTGAGCAGCAGCAGCAGCAGCAGTAGTAGTATTAGTAGTAGTAGTTGATACAGAGTCATATCACTTGGGCAGGAGGTGCCATGATGAACAGCAGTGGTAATAGGAGTATATAGAGTGGGAAATAACTGCTGACATAGGTGTCTTGACTGAGCAGCAGCAGCAGCAGCAGTAGTAGTATTAGTAGTAGTAGTTGATACAGAGTCATATCACTTGGGCAGGAGGTGCCATGATGAACAGCAGTGGTAATAGGAGTATATAGAGTGGGAAATAACTGCTGACATAGGTGTCTTGACTGAGCAGCAGCAGCAGCAGCAGTAGTAGTATTAGTAGTAGTAGTTGATACAGAGTCATATCACTTGGGCAGGAGGTGCCATGATGAACAGCAGTGGTAATAGGAGTATATAGAGTGGCAAATAACTTTTGACATAGGTGTCTTGACTGAGCAGCAGCAGCAGCAGTAGTAGTATTAGTAGTAGTAGTTGATACAGAGTCATATCACTTGGGCAGGAGGTGCCATGATGAACAGCAGTGGTAATAGGAGTATATAGAGTGGGAAATAACTTTTGACATAGGTGTCTTGACTGAGCAGCAGCAGCAGCAGCAGTAGTAGTATTAGTAGTAGTAGTTGATACAGAGTCATATCACTTGGGCAGGAGGTGCCATGATGAACAGCAGTGGTAATAGGAGTATATAGTGTGGGAAATAACTTTTGACATAGGTGTCTTGACTGAGCAGCAGCAGCAGCAGTAGTAGTATTAGTAGTAGTAGTTGATACAGAGTCATATCACTTGGGCAGGAGGTGCCATGATGAACAGCAGTGGTAATAGGAGTATATAGAGTGGGAAATAACTTTTGACATAGGTGTCTTGACTGAGCAGCAGCAGCAGCAGCAGCAGTAGTAGTATTAGTAGTAGTAGTTGATACAGAGTCATATCACTTGGGCAGGAGGTGCCATGATGAACAGCAGTGGTGTAACGGTCACCACCGTTTACGACCTTCCATCCCATCCAAGACAGCTTATCGACACTCCACAATCAGGCAAACGAACACGACCGCTAATAATCCCCCCCAGAAACGAGACACACAGCTCTTGTTTGAGGTTCAAAACAGGGAATGAATCTTTATTTTCTGCACATGGTAACACATTCCTCTTCAAAATACATCCCTCCCACCCTTGGGAAACAGGGTAGGTTAAATTGTCCAATGACAATGGTGATACAGGTCAGGTGTGTTCAAACTTCTCCTTCAGTAAACAGTCTTAGCAGGGGGGGGGGGGGTTGGTGGAGTGATTCCCCCCCTTTCCTCACAGCAAGACGCTTTAACATCCCATAATAGGTATGCAGACTGCCTACCAAGCTCCAATCCACATAGCAGACTTAATTACCACAATAGACAATGGAATGCAATCACACCCCACCCCTTTCATCACAGCAAGCTTACTAGTATACATCAGCCAACACACAATATATATACAATATCTGACCGCATTAAATGTGACTAGCACAGACCATAGTGGGGTTCTCATTCACCTTGTGCCCCTAAAGTGACTCCCGTTACAAGTGGTAATAGGAGTATATAGAGTGGGAAATAACTTTTGACATAGGTGTTTTGACTGAGCAGCAGCAGCAGCAGCAGCAGTAGTAGTATTAGTAGTAGTAGTTGATACAGAGTCATATCACTTTGGCAGGAGGTGCCATGATGAACAGCAGTGGTAATAGGAGTATATAGAGTGGGAAATAACTGCTGACATAGGTGTCTTGACGGAGCAGCAGCAGCAGTAGTAGTATTAGTAGTAGTAGTTGATACAGAGTCATATCACTTGGGCAGGAGGTGCCATGATGAACAGCAGTGGTAATAGGAGTATATAGAGTGGGAAATAACTTTTGACATAGTTGTCTTGACTGATCCAGAGGAGTCATGGGAGAAAGTCATGTGGTCAGATGAGACCATAATATAACTTTTTGGTCATAATTTCACTAACCGTGTTCGGAGGAAGAATAATGATGAGTACCATGCCAAGAACGCCATCCCTACTGTGAAGCATGGGGGTGGTAGCATCATGCTTTGGGGGTGTTTTTCTGCACATGGGACAGGGTGACTGCACTGTATTAAGGAGAGGATGACCGGGGCCATGTATTGCGAGATTTTGGGCAACAACCTCCTTCCCTGAGTTAGAGCTTTGAAGATGGGTCGAGGCTGGGTCTTCCAACATGACAATGACCCAAAGCACACAGCCAGGATAACCAAGGGGTGGCTCTGTAAGGAGCATATCAAGGTTCTGGCGTGGCCTAGCCAGTCTCCAGACCTAAACCCAATAGAGAATCTTTGGAGGGAGCTCAAACTCCGTGTTTCTCAGCGAGAGCCCAGAAACCTGACTGATGTAGAGAAGATCTGTGTGGAGGAGTGGGCCAAAATCCCTCCTCCAGTGTGTGCAAAGCTGGTGTAAAACTACAAGAAAGGTTTGACCGCTGTAATTGCAAAGAAAGCCTACTGTACCAAATATTAACATTGATTTTCTCAGGTGTTAAAATAGTTCTATTCAGCACTGTAAATACATCAGGTCTGGGGCTCCATCAGGGAATGCATGACAAGGGACCCTTCAGCGCCCTGGACCGACGACGGGTCCCAGAAAGTCACCGCCGATCCAGGACTCATTCATCTTTATGAATGTGAGTCTGTCCACGGAGTCTGTGGACAGACGGGTCCTCTTGTCCGTGACCACCCCACCTGCCGCGCTGAATGTCCGCTCAGATAGTACGCTGGAGGGGGGGCAAGACAATAACTCCAGCGCATACTGAGCGAGCTCGCGGCAGGTGTCCAATCTGGCAACCCAGTACTCCATGGGGTCGTCGGTGCTCATACTGTCAGAAGCACCGACGGACGCCATGTAGTCTGCCACCATGTGGGCCAGCCGCTGGTGGCGACTGCTGCTGCTGGTGCTGGTACTGGGTCGCTCCGATTGGAAGAACATCCTCATCTCATCCATTAGGTCCCCTGCTCGGCTGCTGCTGGGTGCAGCCACCTGCTGGGTGAGATGAGGGGGGACAACTGGAGGCCGGGGAGTTGCCTGCTCCAACCGGCTGACAATGCCTGCCTGCAGTTCCTCCATCCGGCGCTGCCTCCGGCTGGCTGGGATGAACTGCTCCAGTTTCCCCTTGCACCTGGGATCCAAAAGGGTGGCCATCCAGAAATCATCCCTCGCCTTGATGGTCTTAACCCGGGGGTCCCTCCTGAGGCATCTCAGCATGTGGGCAGCCATGGGGAAGAGCACAGCCCGCTGTGACTCCTCACTGCTGCCCAGGTCAATGAGGTCCGACTCTTCATCCCTGAGGCGCTGCTGGTCACGCTCAGAGATGCCCAACCCCCGGACTATCGGTGCCCCCAACACCGGCTCTCCCTCCTGACCAGGCCCTGACTCCGGGACGACACCAGCAACCACCTCCTCATCATCATCATCCTCCTCCTCCTCCTCGTCCTGGCCCTGGTCTCGGTGGAGCATTGCTGCCTCCTCCTGCTCCACCAAGGCACTCTCCCCAGCTTCGAGCAGGCGATCTAGTGTCCTCTCCAGCATGAACACTATTGGCAGCACGTTATTGAGGCCGACATGCTCACTGCTGACCATCTTGGTCGCCTGCTCGAAGGAGGACAACACTTGGCAGACCTGCTGTATCTGCCCCCACTCCGCACAGGCGATGAAAGGGAGTTGTAGTGAAGCCCTCTCAGTGCCTAGGTCCATCAGGTACTCCTTCACCGCCCTTCGCTGCTCCCACAACCTCTTCAGCATGTGGAGGGTGGAGTTCCACCGCGTCACACTGTCCACAATCAGCCTGTGAAGGGGCAGCCTGTTGATCCGCTGCAACTCGGACAGGGACGCGGTAGCGGTTGGGGAGCGCCTGAAGTGGCTGGCAATCCTACGCGCCTTTGGCACAATGTCACTCAACCCGGGATAAGTGCGCAGGAACTTCTGCACCACCAGGTTGAGGACATGTGCCAGACAGGGCACGTGGGTCAGACTGCCAGCACTGAGGGCGGCGAGTAGGTTGCTGCCGTTATCGCAGACAACCATACCTGCCTGGAGCCTTCGGGGTGTCAGCCACTTCTGGACCTGAGCCTGAAGTGCTTTCAGCACTTCTTGTCCAGTGTGTCTCCGGTCCCCTAAACTACCAAGCTGGAGCACGGCCTGACAGCGCACGTGCCCCACACTTGAGTAGCTACGGGGGCGCTTGCTGGGAGGCTCAGCAGCTGCGGAGACAGTGGCTTGAGGGAGACCAGCAGTTCTCCCCTGGACACCCCGGGGCGGCACCACAAGATCGGTTGCGGGCGATCCCTCACCGACGCCTCGGAGGGAAACCCAATGGGCCGTGAAGCTGATGTAGCGCCCCTGCCCATGCCTGCTGGTCCAGCCATCCATTGTCAGATGAACCCTGTCGCTGACAGCGTGATCCAGCGACAGGGTTACATTCTGCACAATGTGCTGGTGTAGGGCAGGGACACCAGTCCTGGCAAAGAAATGGCGGCTGGGGACACGCCATTGGGGTTGGGCCTGCTCCAACATCTGCCTGAAGGGGTTGCTGTCAACTATGTTGAAGGGCAGCAGATGTTGGGCAATAACCCTTGCCAGGAGCCCATTGAGGGAACGCACACGTCGGTCTCCAGGGGGGAAGGGAGTGGTGCGGTCAAAGGCGTCTGAAATCGACGCCTGGCGCCGGACGGCAGTGCGGGACACAGACGCGGAGGGTGCTGTCAAAGTAGAGGTCTGGCTGCCGGTACCAGTACCTCTACTAGAGGGAGCGGGGGGGCATGACCTGCTGGAAAGAGATGAAGCTGTGGCAGGGGCTGCTGTACCCTGCTCACTTGTGGTGGTGGCGCTGCTACCACCACCACGCTTCATCTCGTCAAACACCCCCCAGTGGTTTATCCTCAGGTGCTGGTTCAGGGCTGTGGTACCCACCCGAGCCAAACACTTCCCTCTCTTCACCCTCACTTTACAGATCCGGCAGACGGCCACGGTAGGGTTGTCTGCCACCAGGGTGAAGAAGTTCCAGACAGGTGACTTCAGCGCCGCCCTCCTGTCAGATGGGGTGACGCTGACTTGCACCTGCTGGGACTCGGTGCGCACAGGTGGAGCTGCCTGCTGCTGCTGCTGCTGCTCCTGACACCTCCTGCTGCCATCACCAGTGGAGACCCTGACGATGGTCTCCCTGGTGGTGACCTGGCGCACCGTTTCCCCAGGGTGCCTACCTTCCCCGTCGTCACTGACGCAGTGAGCCGATGCGTCAGATGGCAACCATGATGGGTCACCCTCTTCGCCCCCAGAGATGTCAGACCAAGGGCTGAGATGTGTTGGTCTGAGGGAACCAACTGACATGGAGCCTCTAGCCTGGCTCCGCTGTCCCCTCACCCACGCCTGGGTCTGACTAGGTGCTGCTGTTTCCTGCACCAAAACAGCAGCACCAGTTTGAAGGGATGTATCTGGGATACTGCCAGCAGGTATCCCATCCTCCTCATCCATCCCTTCAAAAAGGTCCTGACCATCAGGACAGAGCTGGAGGTCTGCCTGATGCATGGCCTCCCCCAAGAGATCCCTCTCACTGTCGCTGTCGAACAGTAAGATGCTGGACTCTTGGGGGCTGGGGGGGGTACTACAGGCACCGGTGTAATGGTGGTACTACTGGGAGTCGGGACCGACGACTCAGTGGCACTGCTGTGCCCCATGTAGTCCACCACTACTTGAGCCTGAGATGGCAATATCGGGCGGCTGCCCGATGGAAAGAACTCCCGGATCAGGCGGACTCCCCTTGCACCCGATCCTCTACCACTAGTAGGGGCACGAGAGGTACCCCGTGCTGGCAGCGACCCAGCACTGGGAGTAACTCCCCTACCCCTGCTGCCACGGCCACGGATGCCGCTCATGATTGCTGATGTGTGTGGGGGGGGTAAACTTTATTGGGGGGGGGAAATGTGAGGAAAATGTTTTTTTATGTGTTTTTTTAAAAGACAGGCACGCAGACAAAGACGTACACAGACAGCTACTAAACTATAATAAAACTAGTACACCAAAGACAAGGACTACAAAATAAAATAAAAAAATGCACTTAACAAACACTAATAACATTTTTTTTTTTTTTAACACAAAACACAGACACTAAACACACACTAAGCTAAGCTAGCTGAAATAAATATACACTAACAGTATGTACACTTACTACACAGAAATCTAACTAACCTGAACAACACAAAACTTAGCTTTTAGAAAAGCTCTTTTAGAAAAGCTCAGCAAAATGTGCACTGAAATCACTAGCAAATATCACTGAAAAGCGAAGCTGCAAGATCAAACAGTAACACAAGATGAACAACACAGCACAAAACTTAGCTTTGAAAAAAGCTCTTGGGTCTATTGCTTTGAAAAAAGCAGTTGATAAACTGGAAAATATGCACTGGAATCACTAGTAGCAATGCAGCACAATGCTGATGATGCTAGATCAATCAGGAACACAGACACAGGAACACAGAAACAGTCTCCACACTCTCTAGCCACCTTCTGAATCTGCAATGAAATGGTGCTGGGAGTGACCTTATATAATGTCCGTGCAGGCAGGTTCCTATTGGTTGCAAACCTATGACAACTGTGGTAGGAGAACTCTGATTGGTTCTGATGCAAAAGAAGGGCGGAGAAAATAATCGCGCAATATTCCTATTGCCGAATATTCGCATTGCGAATATTCGGCAATATAAAATGATCGCTTCAGCTACTCGGCCCAATGTCTCTAATCATACCAGCAATGCTTTTAGACGTCTATGGAGATCACTAGGATGTGATCTGTTTTAAAAATGAAACTGTAAAAATCGCTCTGATGCGGAAGATAGGGGCGAAGAAAATAATCGCGCGATATTGCGATTGCCGAATAATCGCATTGCGATTTTTCGGCAAAATACAATGAACGCTTCAGCTACTCGGCCCAGGGTCTCTAATCATACCAGCAATGCTTTTAGACGTCGATGGAGATATCTAGGATGTGATCTGTTCTAAAAATAACATTGGAAAAAATCGAATATTCGGAATTGCGAATATTCACCGCAAAATTCGAAATATAGCGTGCTGTTGCCGTTTGGGGGGGTGGGGGGTGGGGGGATTTATAATTATGATTATAATTATGGTTATAATTTTAATTTTAATTTTAATTTTACTTTTAGTTTTAGTTTTAATTGTGTATTAGGACCCGTCAGGCGTTCACTTTGAACCTTTTTACTCACACGGGGTGGTCGAATGCTACATGTTCATATGTTAATCTTTTTTCCTTTGTCCTTTAATAATTTTGCGACCATATGGGCGCTGGGCTATTGTTATGTGGTGATACCTGTTGTTTCCATGCTGATACCATGCTAATTTATCTGCACTGCTGTATTGTATGTACAATGTTCTCTCTCTCTCTCTCTCTCTCTCTCCCTTCTTGTTCCTCGATCCTCTAGCCTAGCATTCTCGACCCCTCCCCCCTCTGACACCAGACCCTGCAGCATTGACCATTAGCTATGACACCCTTATCCCTGAAATGTGTATCTCTCAACGTTAAAGGCCTCAACTTACCAGAGAAGAGGTCACAGGTTTTGTCTTCGCTCTCCAAATATGGAGCTCATTTCCTTTTTCTGCAGGAGACCCACTTCCGTTCAGACGCCATTCCCAAACTTTCTAACCATGTCTATCGGACCGCATTTCACGCCACCAATCCCGGCTCCAAAACGAAGGGGGTCTCTATCCTGGTGTCCAGGCATGCGAACTTCACTTTGGAAGACTCTCTGATTGACCCGGAGGGCAGGTATGTTTTCCTTAGAGGGTCCTATGAATCTAAACCTATCACACTGGCTAATGTCTACTGTCCCAATGATCATCAGGTGGCCTTTTTCAGGAATACATGTGACCTCTTAGCTACCTTTAAGTCGGGGCTCCTGCTTCTAGGGGGAGACTTCAATGTCCCCCTGAACCCCCTGTTGGACTCCTCCACAGGCACCTCCACCTTGACTTATAAAGCACTGAGGCAAATCAATCTCTGCCTTCAGACCCTGTCCCTGCATGATGTCTGGCGCACGCTGTCCCCCTCAGATAGGGACTATACTTTTTTTTCGGCCCCCCACCAAAAGTACTCTAGGATCGATTATTTTTTCCTCTCCCAATCAGACCTAACGTACCTTCAGAGTTCCACAATCGAACCGATGTTTTTATCGGATCACCACCCGATTTGTGTCACCCTAGCTTTTCCCGAAATGTCCTCTAGAACTAAGACTTGGCATCTGAACCCGTCCTTACTCAAGGACCTAGCGGTTACTGACCAAATTCGCACGTGCATCCAACAGTATTTCATAGAGAACTCCGGCCCGGAGGTTACTCCGGTCTCCCTTTGGGAGGCACACAAGTGCGTCATTCGGGGAGAACTGATCGCCTTGGCTACGAAAGCCAAGAAACAATGCCAGAAATACATAAATTCCCTTATAGTGACACTCAGGTCGCTTGAAGCAACACACAAGAGATCCCGTGCTCTGGCTACCCTACAGGACTTGACACGAGCTAGGACCTCTCTTATGGAGGAACTGGGCAAACGCACTAAGAGACGCTATATTCTCGGGCAGAGGATATTTTACGAACAGGGCAACAAAAGTGGGCGCCTTTTGGCACGCTCGGTGCAAAACTCTAAGCCTGCTTCCACGATACACCATATTCAGGGTCGGGATGGTACCCGACTAATTAAGAATGGAGTCATTGCCAAGGAATTCGAAGATTTTTACTTTAAATTGTATAATCTCCACCCACAAGTTCGCTCCCAGTCCAAGATATCCTTGAGGAGATCGCAGATCAAGGACTTTCTTTCTCGTTATAGTCCCAACCCAATTTCCCCTCAAAAATCGCTCGCCCTGGAAGGCCCCATTACCGCTGCGGAGGTGGAGATGGCTGTAAAGCAAATGAAGGCCGGGAAGGCCCCGGGCCCGGACGGCTTCTCTCTGCAGTATTACAAGTCGTTTGGGGAGGTACTTACCTCCAGACTCCTGAACCTATTCAACGCCTTGTCTGACCCCCAGAATAAACCCGGCGGCATGCTGACAGCTCACATAATGGTGATCCCAAAGGAGGGCAAAGATCCTTCTGCGGTGACCAGCTACCGTCCGATCTCGCTCCTAAATGTGGACATAAAAATCTACGCGAAAATCCTTGCGAATAGGAATGCGCCCTTAGTCCCGGGTATTGTCTCATTGGATCAGGTGGGTTTTGTCCCTGGACGTGAAGCCAGGGACAACACCATCCGTACTCTGAATTTGCACCACTGGCTCACGTCTTCAAAGACCCAAGGATTTTTTCTTTCTCTCGATGCTGACAAGGCGTTCGACAGAGTGGCCTGGGACTATATGCAGGAGGTACTAGTAGCTTTGGGCCTGGGGCCCCGTTTTTTGTCGCACATCCTGGCCCTGTACGCGAGCCCCTCGGCTGCGGTTAAAGTCAATGGCCACCTGTCGAACGTCTTTCCCATTAGCAACGGGACGCGACAGGGGTGTCCTCTGTCGCCTCTGATATATATTCTTACTTTAGAACCCCTTCTCAACAGGCTGAGAGACAACCCAGATATTCTAGGGATCGATGTGGGGGGGAGGGAATTCAAGGTGGCTGCCTTTGCAGACGATGTTCTTCTGTCCTTGCGCTCCCCCAGGATTTCCCTTCCGAATCTTCTTAAAGACTTGGATCATTTTGGCTCCCTCTCGAACCTAAAAATTAATCATACGAAATCTTAGGCGCTTAACGTCTCCCTTCCCTCCATGGAAGTGTTACACTGTCAGGATTCTTTCCCCTTTAGGTGGGCGCAGGATTCTCTCACGTATCTCGGTATCCGGATACCCCCCAATCTGGCGGATTTGTACGTGAAGAACTTCCACCCAGCCCTGCTTAAGGCCCAATCATGCCTTGGTGAGTGGATGGGTCTGAATGTCTCTTGGTTTGGCCGTTCGGCCCTGATTAAGATGATAATTCTACCTCGCTTACTCTATGTTAGGACTCTATGTTACACTGGATTTGATCTTTATGGAATTGGATCTCAGCTGAGGAGGCCTCTCAGATATCAACCACCGGTTCACTCTCACAGTATAATAGAGAGTTTGGGGTTTATAGCATCACATCCTCCAATGAGAACAAACCATAGAAGTAATAACTTAAATACTCTTAGGCTACTCTGAGTAACCTTATATATGAACAGTCCTGGTAATACAAAGGAAACGTAAACTTTGGATAAGGTCAGCAACTAGGATAAACGTAGCAGTCTCTGTTGAATATCTCCTCTCTTACTGAATATCATGCAGAAACACTGAAGTAACATATCACAGTATGTGGGTGGCAATAGAAAGGTATGATCATACAGTCCTGGACAGCATTAGTATTCACTGTAAGCATGAGCTATTTAGCTTGAGAATACTTGCGGTTAGCAGGTTAATCTTGGGTGGTTCTCCTGAGTGCAGGATGGGACTATAAGGGTGTTCATCCAGTAAATGATCTGTATCAGCAGGCAGTTCAGGGAGAGTCTCAGTAGGGAGAGATCCAGGAGGTTGGATGAGCAGGGATCCTCAGTCTGGGAGTGTGCAGAGAGGAGGTTCCAGGGCTCAGAGATCAGGGAGCGAGTCCAAAGAAGAGGGGTGCTACAGAGGAACTCTGTAGCTAGGTTCCGGGTTCCAGGTGGCGGCAGGGTCCAACGAGAATATCCGAACACCCTGCCGCCATTCCCGGGAGTTTAAATAGCCCGGGCTGTGGGCTGAGCTGGGCGCCACACGCTGGAACGCACTTCCGCGTTCCAACGTGGAGCGCAGACGTCCGCGCACCGGAAGTGACGCGGACGTGTGTCTGAATGGAGCGCAGCTGTCAAAAGTGACAAGCCTGCGCTCCGTGTAAAAGGAGTAACGCTGACGGCGTTACATACTCCCCTCCTCAAGGGGGCACCTCCGGGGCGCCCAGTAAGAGATGGCTTATTAGGGTATTTATGATGAAACTGCTTAATGAGTCGAGGAGCATGAATATTTGAAGAACATTCCCAGGAATCATCTGTGGGAGAATAGCCTTTCCAACGAATCAAATATTGAATAGAGGATCCTCTCTTCCTAGAATCAAGAATCTTCTCTACCTGATATTCAGTTTCACCAAAAACTTGAATTGGAGGAGGAGGTTGTGGATCTCTATCTGGAAAGGGATTAGGTTTGTAAGGCTTAATTAGTGAAACATGGAAGGAAGGATGAATCTTCCAATCTGAAGGTAGAAGTAATCTAACAGCATTTTTGTTTATGACATGAGAAATTGGGAAAGGTCCTGTGTATTGACGACCAAGCTTCTTTGAAGGAATATTAAGTCGCAGGTTCCGAGTGGATAACCATACCAAATCTCCAATCTTGTATGAAGGTGATATTGTTCTATGAGAGTCATAGTATTTCTTCTGTCTAATTTGAGCAGCTTCAAGGTTAGAACGAAGAGTATTTAAAGTGTTTTTTATGGTTGAGAAGAAATTCTCAACAGCCGGAACATTATTTGGAAGAAAAGTAGATGGTAAACTATTAGGATGAAAACCATAATTTGCGTAAAAGGGTGAAAACTGAGAAGATGAATTGGAAGCATTGTTATATGCAAACTCTGCATGTGGAAGTAAGTCAAACCAGTCATCTTGAAGATGAGTGCAATAACAGCGCAAATACTGTTCAAGTGTTTGATTGACACGTTCCGTTTGCCCGTTTGTTTGGGGGTGATAAGCAGTAGACCTGCGATGATCTATTTGTAATGTTTGGCAAAGGGCTCTCCAAAACTTGGAAATAAACTGTGACCCCCGATCCGAAATGATCTGGGATGGAAGACCATGTAATTTAAGAATATTAGATACAAAAGCCCTTGCTGTATCTTGAGAAGTAGGTAATTTTTTCAAAGGTACAAAATGGGCCATCTTGGTTAATATATCAACAGTAACCATGATGGTGTTAGCTCCATTTGATCTAGGAAGATCTACTGTGAAATCCATGGAAATAACATCCCAAGGTCTATTAGGTATTGGGATGGAGGTTAATAAACCATAGGGAGGCTTCCTTGAATGTTTGTTGGTGGCACAAGTGTGGCAAGAACTCACATAGTCATGAACAGTTTTTGTCAGATGAGGCCACCAATAATTTCTCTTCACTAAATGAAGGGTTTTACTAATACCAGGATGACCTGCAAGTGGGGCGTCATGGAGTTGTTTTAATAGTATGAGTTGTAAACTTGGTGGAACATAGATCTTGTTGTTGAAAGTTAATAGTCCATTAGACTCCTGTTGTAGACCTTTAGGGAGTTGAGATCTGTCTTTGGAAAGAGTTTGAATGAGCAACTTATTAAATGTCAAAGTTGTTCCAATGAATCGGTTGGAGGGAATAATGGAAAGTGGAGGAATGTCCATGGATTGATCTTCATTCATACGAGATAAAGAATCTGCTTTAATATTCTGAGTACCCGGGAGGTATGAAATGACAAAATCAAATCGATCAAAAAATAAACTCCATCTGACTTGACGGGCAGAAAGAGTTTTACAAGTTTTAAGATGCTGTAAATTACGATGGTCGGTGAGAATAGTGATAGGGTGTGTAGAACCCTCCAGAAGGTGTCTCCAGTTTGCGAGAGCATCCTTTATTGCTAACAGTTCCTTCTCACCAATCGGATAGTTCTTTTCAGCTGGTGATAAAGTTCTGGAATAAAAGGCAACAGGATGTAGTGGTTGTGATAATGTGGGTCGTTGGGAAAGTACAGCACCCAAAGCAAAATGTGAAGCATCAACTTCCAAAGTGTAATGAAACATTGGATTGGGCAGTTGGAGAATGGGAGCTGAAGAGTAACTGAGCTTAAGTGTTTCAAAGGATCTCTGTGCTTCCTTGGACCAAATGAAAGGTATCTTAGAACTAGTTAAACTAGTAAGTGGTCTCACAATTGATGAGAAATTTTTAATGAATTTTCTATAGTAATTAGAAAATCCAAGGAATCTCTGAAGGGCCTTTCTAGACTGGGGAGAAGGCCAGGTCAAAATGCAATCCACTTTAGTATGGTCCATCTGAACTCCGTCAGGAGTGATTTGATAACCAAGAAAGGAGATAGTCGTCTGACTGAAGACGCACTTCTCAAGTTTTGCATATAGAGAGTGAATTCTGAGCCTATCCAGAATCCAACGCACATGCTTGTGATGTTCTTCCAGAGTATCAGAGTAAATTAATATGTCATCCAAGTAAATAACAACACAAATGTCGAGCAGATCATGAAAAATATCGTTAATAAACCACTGAAAAGTTGCTGGGGCATTACATAACCCGAAAGGCATTACACAATACTCAAAAAGCCCGTATCGAGTTTTAAAAGCAGTCTTCCACTCATCTCCCGAGCGGATCCTTATCAGATTATAGGCACCTCTGAGGTCCAGCTTTGTATAGATCTTAGCTGTTTGTAAACGTTCAATAAGTTCTGGAATGAGTGGTAATGGATATCTATTCTTTATAGTGATGTTATTGAGAGATCGATAATCTATTATCGGTCGAAGTGATCCATCCTTATTTTTTACAAAAAATAGAGCTGCACTAGCTGAAGAAGTGGAGGGTCTTATAAATCCTTTTTTAAGGTTTTCATCCAAGTAATATTTTAGGTGTGTAAGCTCTGGTTGTGAAAGGGGGTAAATCCGAGCGGTAGGGATAGGACTGTCAGGAATTAAGTCAATAGGACAATCATAAATCCTATGTGGAGGAAGTTTATCTGCGTTAGTTTTACTGAATACATCAGCGAAATCTTGTAAGTAATTTGGTAGATTAGCAGGATGAACTTCTGAAAAGGAGACGATACATGGAGGATGACAGAATTCTGTACAGTAAGTAGACTGTAAGGAAAGGGATCTTGTGGACCAAAGAATAGTAGGCTGATGAAGATGCAACCATGGTAGACCTAAAACTATAGGAAAAACTGGAGATGAAATAATATCAAAATTGAGAATCTCAGTGTGGCCAGTGGCACCAGTAACTGTTAAGGGAACTGTCTTAGATGTAACTGGACCGGAAGAAGAGTTAGAACCATCAATAAAGGTGAGTGACACTGGAATCTGCTTTAACACACTGGGAATTTTATTAGCTTTTACAACATTTGAATCAATGAAATTGCCACATGCTCCGCTGTCGACCATTGCTTCAATGGAAATCTTTCCTTGATCCCACTGTAGGGTGAGAGGAACAAAAATATAATGATTAGATATGGTTCCAGATGAATTTAATTTACTAATGTGGGAGAAATTACCTTCTGAATTCTTCTTGAGAAGAGGACAGGTGGAAACGATATGGTCAGGAGCAGAACAATATAGGCAAAGATTGTTAGCTCTGCGGCGCTGTTTCTCTGCAGAAGTTAAAGGTCCTTTGATAACACCAAGTTCCATTGGAGAATCTTTGGGAGGTGATCTAGACCTCCTGAAGGGAGTGACAGAGTAAGTAATGGCACGTTCGGTCTTTCTTTCGCGAAGGCGACGATCAATAGTCACTGAGAGGTGCATAAGATCTTCCAAAGTAGTGGGTAGGTCAACGCGGGCAAGCTCATCCTTCATGGCCTCAGATAAACCCAAACGGAACTGGTTTCTGAGAGAAATATCAGACCATTGAGTTTCTCTGCACCAACATTTGAATTCCGAAATAAAATCTTCAACAGGCCGCTTCCCCTGTTTAAGACTCCTGATTGAATTCTCAGCTGTTAACTGTTTGTTGGGATCTTCATATAACAAAGACATCAAGAAATGTGTCAAAATCTCCTAGGAGATCTCCGTGTTCTTCTACATAGGTGTCAGCCCATACCCTGGGCTCACCTTTAAGATAAGTAATTAATGTGAGGATCTTTATCCTATCAGAATGATAAGTACGTGGCCGCAGTTCAAACATCAATCGGCATGAACTAATAAACTGTCTGTAATTTTTTCTATCTCCAAAAAAAGGTTCCGGAGAACAGGCCTTGGGTTCAGGTCTTTCCCTGGCTTGTGCAAAATTTTGATCTCTTAAAGCATCATTCTGCATACGTAACTCATTCATGTTAGTGGTAAGATTATCAACCCTTTGAGAGAGTGCAACTAAATGATTTGCAAGGTCAGCTGGATCCATTTTAACCACTTGAGATCCGCGCTATAGACGAAATACGTCCGCAGCGCGGCTCTCAAGTGCCAAGTGGCCGTTTAAAAACGGCCTTTATGTGCATTACCCGCACGCGCCACTGGGTGGCGCGCGGCGGGTAAAAACTGTCCCGATGCATCGCCGAAGACCCGATGCGTGTACCTGGCGGCCGCGATGTCCGCCGGGTACACGCGATCGTCGGTGACACGGTAGGTGACAGCAGGAACGTGGAGCTCTGTGTGTAAACACAGAGCTCCACGTGCT
Organism: Rana temporaria; assembly: GCF_905171775.1. Lineage (NCBI taxonomy): Eukaryota > Metazoa > Chordata > Amphibia > Anura > Ranidae > Rana > Rana temporaria. Next base: position 84,126,715 of record NC_053495.1, on the reverse strand, counting down.
GTGAGAGGAGAGGAGACCGATCTGTGTCTCTTGTACATAGAGACACAGCATCGGTCCCCTCCCCCAGTCACCCCCCTCCCCCCACACAGTTATAACACACCCAGGCTACACAGTTAACCCCTTCCTCACCCCCTAGTGTTAACCCCTTCACTGCCAGTCACATTTATACAGTAATTAGTGCATTTTTATATCACTGATCGCCGTATAAATGTGAATGGCGCCAAATTTGTGTCAAAAGTGTCCGATACGTCCGCCGCAATATCCCAGTCCCAATAAAAATCGCAGATCGCCGCCATTACTAGTAAAAAAAAAAATAATAAAAAAAATCATAATTCTGTTCCCCATTTTGTAGGCGCTATAACTTTTGCGCAAACCAGTCGCTTATTGTGATTTTTTTTTTTTTTTTTACAAAAATACGTCGAAAAATACATATCGGCCTTAACTGAGAAAAAAAATAGTTTTTTTAAAAAAAAAATGGGATATTTATTATAGCAACAAGTAAAAAAAATATATATTTTTTTTAAATTGTTGCTCTTTTTTTATCCTTGCCCTCGGGTTTCTTCGCTTCATACAGGAAGTCGTGCTCGGCTTTCCTCTGGAGGGGGTCTCAACCCTGAATAAAGTACTCCAGACTTGCTCTACCTAAATCTAGAGGAGGCATTGGCCTTCCAGACCTCCAGAGGTACCACTCTGCATGTCACCTCACGAGGATAGCAGATTGGAATATCCACGCCTCAAGGAAGTTGTGGGTCCTTCTGGAGAGGAGCTCCTCGCCAAGCCCCCTGCACTTACTCCCCTGGCTGCCAACCAGGAATTGGCCCCAATCCGTGCGGACTCACCCATTCATTTACCCCTCACTTTTGGGGTTCAAGAAAGCCTCAACGTTGGGGCCCCCATATTCCCAACCGAACCCCCTGACGTCCCTGAGGGGGAACATAGACTTTCCTCCTGGCATGTCGAAAGACTTTCTGAGCCAGGAATGGCCCTTTGAGGACGTACTAGCCCTTCAACTTTTTTCAGCTGGGAAGCCTTTGTCATTTGAAGCCGTGAAAGCTAGCTCTAAGACATCTTCCTTCCCGTTCTGGACTTACAGACAGATTCAACATTTCCTTGCATCCGTGGCGGACCGATCACTCTGGACGCGACAACTTGCGCCCTTCGAGTCTCTGTGCTACCGCAAAACGCAGCAAAGACACCTGATCTCTCTTCTATATACTCTCTTAATGGAAGGCCAGTTGCAAACGCCATCCCCGCCACAGCTCGCTTGGAATAAGGACCTTCAAACCTCACTGTCAACGGAAGACTGGCACACTATTTATGAATTTGCCCATAAAGGCTCTGCGAACGTGGCGGTTCAAGAGAACGGCTACAAAGTGATCACCAAGTGGTATAGAACCCCGTCGCGCCTTCATAAATTCTCCCCTGATATCCCTGACACTTGCTGGAGATGTGGTGCGGGAGTGGGGACCATGCTCCATGTGTGGTGGGATTGTGGCGCCCTCCAGCCTTTCTGGAGGGAGGTTCATGACCTCATCTCACATGTTACTACATACACCCTGGATTACACTCCCTCTCAATTCCTTTTGCATCACTCCTCGATCCCCAAAAGAGAATATTTCAGGTCCCTGGCCATGCACATGGTCAATGCTGCCAGGGTTTGCATCCCCAGACATTGGCGCTCCACGGACGTCCCGACGATGAGAGAATGGCTGGCCCGGATCTCTCTGATAAAAGAAATGAAGGAGCTGATTCACATCTCCCAGGATAGAGTGCAGAAATTCTCCTTTACATGGGCCTGCAGGAACCACTTTGTTACCACTGACCGCTACCAACAATATGTTTCCTGAGTCGGTGGTGATGAGGGGAGTCCCCCCCCCCAGATGATGGGGGGGGGAGGGCAGGTGCGGACCCACTCCTCCTTCTCCCTTTATTCCTGTTCTTTCCCTTCTACGCTTTTGCTTTGGCTTTCGTCGCCCCCTTTTCGCTTCTCTCCTTTCCTTCCCCCCCGTCCCCTCCTTGCCGTCCTTTTCTTTTTCTTTACATAGACACTTGCTCCTTTCATCTCCATGATACGACACTCTTTAATTACTGACCGAAAGTAAGTGAGGCCTTACATCACCTCCCCCTCTTTCGTTTGGCGTGGGGGGTGTGGGGGGGAGGGGAAGATTGAGAGTTAAGATCCTCCGCCCTTCTCCGCTTATTTAGCCCTCTGTGCCTCATGCATGGTCTAAACACGTTGATTGATGCCTTTTTGTGGTGTTGTGTATTATGCTGTCTTCTTGATTTCTGTTTTGTGATAATTATCTGGCTACGTATCTCATGGTATGTTTTTGCTTAAATAAAAATCTTTTATGGAAAAAAAAAAAACACATGGTCAAGTTTTTACAGTAAACCAAAAAAACATTTATTCTGGCACATAACAAATGAAAGGTGAAGGCAGCACTGGAGACCCTGCTTGAGTTTGTGCAGACACAGATCCTTACAGCAAACATCCAAGAATATAAATCCAAAAATGGGACCATGAAAAGCACATATATTTAGGGCCACAATTACTTTTTTTTCAATTCCTTGTAGCCTTCTATGCAGCCTTCTCTGCAGCCTTTGTTAAACACGTCTTCGGAGGAGAGCTTGTGGCAGGAGCAGGAGGAGGAGAAGGAGGGGCAACCTCCGTAAGGTCCGTGAAGTCGGTAAGCTGCCCCCTCAAGCCCCTGTTGATGACCTTCAGAATGAGGTTTTCGCTAAGAAGATGTTGGGCCATGTCTATTCTTGGTAATTTGTCTCCTATAAGTGCAGCAAATCCCTCTGCAGCGGTGGGAGGCTCTCTGAGGGCCACAGTTGCCTCCCTAATTAGGTCACGGGTTTCCTTCTCCATCTACCTAAGCCACCTGGGCCTTTTTTGTTGAATGCGGAGGGGAGGCATATCAGGACTTGTGTTTGGCATGGTCACCTCCTGTGTGCCACTGGGGCCTGCCTCCTCCTGTATGCCACTGGGGCCTGCCTCCTGCTGGCTCTCATTTTCTCCACCTCATCCTGGCTGAGCTCTGGCTGTGTATAAAAAAGGGACATAGTTACATTTTTGGCTTCATCAATCACACATATTTTTCACCTCATGACAGTTGCAAATTGAATGCTAATAAATATTAAAGACAATCATTCTGACCCCTGCCTTTTTCATTTTTGTCCCCATCATTTTTGGCCACTACTGATATGTAAAACACTTTTTGTTCAATCATTAAATTGTTAGCAATAGTAACATCTATTTTACATCATTTTATACTTTTTTATTACAAGAAATCTTTATCTAAATACTATACCTGGCTCCATTTGGCCAAATCAGGCTCCTCCAGGAACTCAGGCTGTTCCTTCGAAGAAGGCTGAGCTTGGCTGCAGAAAAGGCTGGAGGCTTGGCTGCAGGAAACGCTGGAACGACGTCTGGGGGAAGGCTTGAAAGAGATTCACTGGCTTCCAGATGGTCATTAAGGAAGCTTAATTGACTATAGTACCACAGACTTGGTTTATAAATTTTAGCTGCTGCTCCTGACCTCATGGATTGCAGGACCTTATTGTGTTCAGTACAATATGTGCCCCTAATGGTCCCAATTTTGGTATTCACATCCTTGGTTGTTGCTGTGGGGATCTGTGTCTTCACAAATTCAAGCAGGCTCTCCAGTGCTGCATTCCTGGGTTTGTTTTTATTAGCTGTGTTTTTTTGTCTGCCATAGAATAGGAAGATTCTTCCACCTGTGCAGGAACTCTCCCATGAAATCAGGATCCTTGAATACGTGCATGATTTCTGAAAGTCAAAAACAAGACAAAAATACTAATGTCAGTCAAGACTCTACTAATCTTTCTCTTTTTTTGTTTTCAAATGGTTTATTGAAAAATAAGTCTCATACAATTTAACTGTACATTGGCAAGAGGTACATACATGAAGATGGGTGCAAAAAATATAATTGAATCATTGATAAATCATTATAGAGGCACAAAGACCTTATGGATTTGTTTATTATTAGAAAAAAAATCAACAGTATCATATTGTAGGTCCGTGAACTAACAGAGATAGATCCCAAGGTCTCCATTTTTTATTGTATGTGTCCATAGTGTCAAATAATGTGTGATGGATATGTTCTGATAGCTTGATGGCAAGCATGCGATTCATAATTTGGGACCATGGCACAGTGGAGGAATGCCAGTTAAGAGCTATAGCCCACTAGATTAGAACTAGGAGGGAGGGGCCTGATGGGAGAGCAGAGACGGAGCTGCCACTGCTGAGCATGCTCTGCTGAGCATGCTCCAACCACTCAAACCACCCGCAGCATGGAGATCTAGAGCCGCCATCCAGTCCACGCGTCCCCACATCGCTTCCTCGCATCACTTGGGCTGACGAGAAGCAGACTGGAAGCCGTCATGCCGCTCGTCATACCGCTGGTATAGTAAGACCGCCACATGCCACACGCCAGTCAACAAGTCAGGTAATCTGTATCTCCTCTGTGTTTGTATCCGCTACCCCGCACTGCCGCACTGCCGCTCATAAACGAGCTACAGCTACAGCCACAGCCACAGACTGCCATAGACTGTCATAGACCCGCCATAGACTCGCACATAGACCGGCACAGACTCCCGTGTCCTCCCGCGTCCTTACCGTTGCTGTGAACCGTAGTGGGTCGTAGCGGGCCTGCTGCGGATCAGGCTGGGTCACAGCGGGTATCGTATCCCCGCAGGTGGGATGCAGTAGATCTGGAGGGGGAATGACCGGGTCGGGCTGGGCACTGTTGGGTACTGCTGGCGCTCGTTTCTGGATCTCTCTGGATCTCTTACTATTTGCTGCTCGTCAACCATATCTATTACAGCCGCTGTTTCTGTTGCGCTGTGGCGCTGCTGTTTTACCCTGCTTCACCCACGGAGACCTTTTGTCCATAAGAGCACTTTAGGCATTTTAGGCAGTGTATTGCACAAGATCAAGGAATGATGGATAGCATAATGAATGAATGAGTGGGGTCTGAGCGGTCTCTGACTATTGGTTCCATCTATGATACGTGACAACTATAATAACCCTGCCATTACAGTCCGTTCTAACTAGCATTTACCTGTGCGAACCCGTGCTGACCCGTGCGGACCCGTGCTGCTGCTGGCACCTGGGTGTTCAGGGTGGCGGTGAGCAGGGGGGGTCAGTTGGTTGCTCGGTGACCCGACGGCCTAACGGCTTCCGGGCGTGTATCTAATTGGCGTTAGCCTGGGGTGCAATGTTCAATTGACTAAATTGACTAAATGATTAAATGATCAAAGAGACTGGAGGTGGTATGGTGGCAAAGAAATACTAGAAACTGAAATATCTTGGAAATACTATGGTTATCATGGAATATGATGGAAAGGACTGTTACCTTCCCCGCTAATAGCTGTCAGCGGATCACACAATCATGTAGTACTATTTGCTCATTGTATACTGAATTATATACCTAACACTACCTTCGACAGTATCGCCAATATTATCACTACCACTACCACTGATCAATTATGCTATCATTTATACTATTTATATTATTACATTGTTATACGGCTCTCCGAGGAGATCTTTGACTTCACCAGCTGTTACCTATTTATTTATCTCACGGTATTAATATCTATACCCTCTGGAACCCTTTGGGAACTACCAGCAATTATTGGCAAGGGCTGGTATTATAAGTACATGTTTTTCTATACTTTCTATATTGTATTGTATTGTATATTATTATACTACTGTATTATACCAATTGTCTCCTATTCGGGCATACTGGGTCCTATACTTGATCCTATTTTTTTTTTTTAGTGTTGGTGCTCCCCAGACTAGAGGCCAATTCCACTTGCCATATTGATCAGAAAGCCTAGAAGGTTTTTATAGCTGAAAGTCCTAATCATTAGCAGTAACAGAGGGACAGAGAGAGTTCAAAGATTCCTCGTCAGGTTAACTTAAGTTAAGCCTAATATTGCCCGTTAGGCTAGCATAACCCTCTTTACCCTCTACTCCCCCCTACTGAAGGGGCACACATACAGGGTACTCCTTGCATGAGTTTAAAGATGAGGGGGAGATCGGAGAGAGGAGCGGTGGCTAATATACCTAGAACAAGTGCGAGCCCCGGGTCCATAAGAAAATATATAATACAGGAAGGGGGAAAAGCCAGCCCTAGTAATAAGGCAGGTGCTAAAACAAACTCTGACTCCGCTAGTTTGTTGAGAGAAGAATTAGAGGACGACGGGGAAATGGAAACAAGACAAAAAAAGCAACAACTAACTAAAGGGGATATGGCAGAAATGCTAGCAAGTATGGAACTAAGATTAGAGTCCTCTATAAAAGGGGAAATAAACAGCCTACGGGAGGATATGAAACACATGTTGAAAAGAGTGGAGGAAGTAGAAGAAAGAATGGACTGCCATAGCATAGAAATAAAAGGATTAAAGAAACAAGTAGAGGATTTATGTAAAGAACAGAGATACATGAGGTATAAAATCGAGGACCAGGAGAATAGGAATAGAAGAAAGAATATAAGGATTAGAGGCCTACTGGAATAACAAGGAGAAGATAATTTACAAGAACAATTGGATGAGATATTTGGTCACATGGTGGGAACAAAAGAGGCCCCGAGTAAAATTAAGTTTGAGAGGATACACCGGATCAGAAAACCACCAGAAGTAGGGACGGAGGTCCCAAGAGATGTGATAGCTAGATTCCATAACTATCAGGATAAGGAGATAATAAATAGATATATGAAAGCCAACCAACCGACTAAATATCGAGAGACTAGCTTACAGGTCTTTCCAGACTTATCAGGAGAAACGCTATCCTGGAGAAGAACACTAAAGCCATTACTGGATTTACTTAGATCTCAAAATATTCAGTACACTTGGGGTTTTCCTTCTTGTTTGACAGGCCGTAAGGAGGGCCATTCGGCAACATTAAGATTTCCTGAGGAGACCCCAAATTTCTGTAGGAGACTGAATATAGACCCAATTGAGATCCCAGGATGGTGGGAGAAACAGGAGCCAATGGATAGTCCAGATGAAGTTCAGGCTTGGCAACCGGTGTGGAAGAGACCGCCGGGTAGAAAGAAAATATAGGGAGAGATAGAAAGGGGGGAGGTACTTGAGAAAAGGCGTTATGTTATAGAAAAAAAAGAAAAAAAAAATGAGAAATCTTCACGTTTTGAGACGCATAGGTAGAGGGATGTATATAATAATAATACTTATATAGCGCCAATTACAGCCATGCAGCTGTGTCTAAGCGCTGATAATGGTTGTCATTATTACCCAACTCAATGGTACTCATTTTACCGACCTCGGAAGGATGAAAGGCTGAGTGGACCCCGCCGGGATCGAACCTGCAAACCCTTGGGACACAGGCAATCACAGACTGCTGCAAAGGAGCATTAGCCCCCTGCGCTATCTTACCAGCTTTATATGCGGGGATGTTTTGGAGGGATGGGGTTGAAGTGGGTGGGCAGGGTGCCCGATTTCTGTAATCCCTCAGAGCTCAACCTCGAGGAGGAGGAGCCGGGGGCCGGGAAAAGGAAAGGAGGGCCATGGCCAAGGGCCTCAGAGAGGCCAGTATTTCCTCCAAGGGAAAGGTGGGTGGGGAGGGAGGGGTGAGAAGGGGGGGGTGGGATAAACCTGGGAAACATTTAGCAAATTTATTAAAAAAGAAAAAAAACGCTAACTATATCGAGAAAATACAAACAAGTCGGGGTAAAGTAGTGCATAAAACTAGTGAAATAATGGAGAGCTTTAAAGAATACTATGAAAAACTTTACTCAATCAAGAAACAGGAGACTAAGGAAGAATTAAGATTAAAGGAAAAAAAATATATGAATTTCTAAAGGAAATAGAGTGGGAGGTAATATCTGAGGATAATCTCAATAAGCTTGAAGCCCCAAGCTTGAAGAAATTAGAAAAATAGTTAAAAACGCGCCAAACGGGAAGAGCCCAGGACCAGATGGCTTAACGGTTCTTTGTTATAAAAAGTTAATTGATATCTTGGCCCCGAAAATGTGTTCGTATATGAATGACTTAGGTGAAAAGTGGGACATGGGTAAAGAAGCTATTGAAGCGACTATTACTTTAATTTTGAAAGAGGGGAAGGATAGCACACTGTGCTCGAATTATAGACCAATTTCTCTATTGAATTGTGATACCAAGATTTTCTCCAAAATACTGGCAGAGAGGATGAAGGGAATAATGAAGGACCTGATCCACTCTGACCAGGTTGGCTTTGTACCAGGACGGGAGGGGAGAGATAACGGGATCAGAACATTGCTAGCTATTCAGAAGATTAGTGATATTGGAGCCCCAGGTCTACTCTTATCAGCGGAAAAAGCGTTTGATAGAGTAGACTGGGGCTTTATATACAAGACATTAGAGAGAATAGGAATAGGCCCAAAAATGTTAAACTGGATTTAGGTACTGTATAACAAACCTGGCGCAAGAGTAAAAATTAATGGGACCCTTTCTGGTGCTTTCGAACTTCACAACGGCACAAGACAGGGATGTCCCCTATCCCCCCTATTGTTTGTCCTAGCATTAGAACCACTATTAAGGAGAATAAGGAAGAATCCGGATATAAAGGGAATAGAAGTAGGACGGGAGGAACAAAAACTCGCGGCTTACGCGGATGATATCCTGTTCTACCTAACATGCCCAAGAACAACGTTACCAAATTTACTAAAACTAATGAAACAATTTGGAGAGCTCTCTAACTTTAAAATGAATCCAACTAAATGCGAAACCCTTAGCATTAATATAGCTAAGAAAGATATATTTATCATAAGGAGTTCCCATTTGTGTGGGGGGAAAAGGAAATAAAATATTTAGGGGTAAAAATAGCAATCTCAAAAGAGAGGATTTATAAAGTAAATTTCGTACCTATGCTGGAAGATATTAAAATAGAACTTAGTAGACTTACTGCAGGCCAGATATCCTGGGGGGGAGAATGAATATTTTTAAGATGGTAATCTTGCCCAAAATCATGAATAAGATACAGATGCTACCGATTGCTTTACCCCAGAAGTATTTTAAGACTCTACAAACGATTTTATTAAAATTTGTGTGGCAGGGTAAAAAAGCTTGTATCAGCTGGGCAACTTTAAAAAAAACTAAGACACAAAGGGGATGGGGAGCACCAGACATTAGAAGTTATTATGAAACAGTAATTCTCACAAGAGTGATAGACTGGATTAGGGACACTAAGCAAAAAAGGTGGGTAAGCATGGAAAACCAGATGAGCAATGTCCTATTAGGGAGTATTATCTGGAATCCAGATAAATATAGGGAGTTAGGTAAGCAATCACATAGCATTACACGGCACACTTTAAAAATTTGGGACAAAGTTCACAAGAGGGAAAAATGGAATTTCAACTCACCATTTATGCCATTAAAAGACTCAAAATATTTTTCACCGGGGTTAGAGAAGATATCTGGGAAATGGATTAAAAAAAAAAACGCTCAGCTGAAGGATGTCATGACGCGAGATAGATTAAGTACCTATGAGGAATTAAAGGACAGAGGGGAGGTAATAGAGATTAACGAATGGCGGTATGGCCAGTTAAAACATTTTTTTTGAGGCTCTCCCACAGCCGTGTAGATCTGTGGAAAACCTACGCTTAGGTAAGCAATCACATAGCATTACACGGCACGCTTTAAAAATTTGGGACAAAGTTCACAAGAGGGGAAAATGGGATTTCAACTCACCAACTATTTAAGTAATGTCACAGCTCCAGCGCATCATTCGCTGGGCTGTGTCCAGCGATGAGAGGAGGTCAGCGATGCTGCGCTCCAGATGGATGTATCTTCTCATCGCTGGAGCGGAGATCACCCGTCGCTGGATCTTCTCATCGCTGGAGATCACCCGCACTCGTCGCTGGATCGGGACAACGTGGGAGCAGGAAGCCGGGAACGAGTGGATTATCACCGCTGGAGTTTTTTTTTTGTTTTTATTAATAAAGGACTTTATTCTACGGTGTGTGTGTGTGTTTTTTTTACAAGAATTTACACTTCCTTCGTGAAATGGTAGGGGTACAGTGTACCCCATTACCATTTCACACAGGGGGGGGTCAGGATCTGGGGGTCCCCTTTGTTAAAGGGGTCTTCCAGATTCTGATAAGCCTCCCGCCCGCATACCCCCACAACCACCGGGCAAGGGTTGTGGGGATGAGACCCTTGTCCCCATCAACATGGGGACATCCTCCCCATGTTGAGGGCACGTGGCCTGGTGCGGTTCAGGAGAGGGGGGGCGCACTCTGTCCCCCCCCTCTTTTCTGCGGCCGGCCAGGTCAACGTGCTCGGATAACGGGTCTGGTTATGGATATTTAGGGGGAACCACACATCATTTTTTTTTAAATTGACGGCAGGGTTCCCCTTAATATCCATACCAGACCTAAAGGGTCTGGTTATTGAATTTGCGGGGACCTCCGCGCATTTTTTTTTCTAAAAGTCTGTGTCCCATTGACTAGAATGGGGTTCGGAGTTCGGGTTCAGACCCGAACCCGAACAATCAGGTGTCCGCTCAACTCTATTCAAGTTACCACAACAACATTATTATTTAGTATTATTTACCCTCAAGGAGGTTAGTGTCCCTTGTAAATTTGAAAATGTATTTTTGAATTGTCCCTGCCTACTCACTAGCAAACTCTCCATTTTGAATAAAAACACATGGTCAAGTTTTTACAGTAAACCAAAAAAACATTTATTCTGGCACATAACAAATTAAAGGTGAAGGCAGCACTGGAGACCCTGCTTGAGTTTGTGCAGACACAGATCCCCACAGCAAACATCCAAAAATATAAATCCAAAATTGGGACCATGAAAAGCAAATATATTTAGGGCCACAATTACTTTTTTCTATTCCTTGTAGCCTTCACTGCAGCCTTCTCTGCAGCCTTTGTTAAACGCGTCTTCGAAGGAGAGCTTGTGGCAGGAGCAGGAGGAGGAGAAGGAGGGGCAACCTCCGTAAGGTCCGTGAAGTTGGTAAGCTGCCCCCTCAAGCCCCTGTTGATGACCTTCAGAATGAGGTTTTTGCTAAGAAGATGTTGGGCCATGTCTATTCTTGGTAATTTGTCTCCTATAAGTGCAGCAAATTCCTCTGCAGCAGTGGGAGGCTCTCTGAGGGCCACAGTAGCCTCACTAATTAGGTCACGGGTTTCCTCCTCCATCTACCTAAGCCACCTGGGCCTTTTTTGTTGAATGCGGAGGGGAGGCATCTCAGGACTTGTGTTTGGCATGGTCACCTCCTGTGTGCCACTGGGGCCTGCCTCCTCCTGTATGCCACTGGGGCCTGCCTCCTGCTGGCTCTCATTTTCTCCACCTCATCCTGGCTGAGCTCTGGCTGTGTATAAAAAAGGGACATAGTTAAATTTTTGGCTTCATCAATCACACATATTTTTCACCTCATGACAGTGGGAAATTGAATGCTAATAAATATTAAAGACAATCATTCTGACCCCTGCCTTTTTCATTTTTGTTCCCATCATTTTTGGCCACTACTGATATGTAAAACACTTTTTGTTCAATCATTAAATTGTTAGCAATAGTAACATCTATTTTACATTATTTTATACTTTTTTATTACAAGAAATCTTTATCTAAATACTATACCTGGCTCCATTTGGCCAAATCAGGCTCCTCCAGGAACTCAGGCTGTTCCTTCGAAGAAGGCTGAGCTTGGCTGCAGAAAAGGCTGGAGGCTTGGCTGCAGGAAACGCTAGAACGACGTCTGGGGGGAAGGCTTGAAAGAGATTCACTGGCTTCCAGATGGTCATCAAGGAAGCTTAATTGACTATAGTTCCACAGACTTGGCTTATACATTTTAGCTGCTGCTCCTGACCTCATGGATTGCAGGACCTTATTGCGTTCAGTACAATATGTGCCCCTAATGGTCCCAATTTTGGTATTCACATCCTTGGTTGTTGCTGTGAGGATCTGTGTCTTCACAAATTCAAGCAGGCTCTCCAGTGCTGCATTCCTGGCTTCTTTGTTTTTATTAGCTGTGTTTTTTTGTCTGCCATAGAATAGGAAGATTCTTCCACCTGTGCAGGAACTCTCCCATGAAATCAGGATCCTTGAATACGTGCATGATTTCTGAAAGTCAAAAACAAGACAAAAATACTAATGTCAGTCAAGACTCTACTAATCTTTCTCTTTTTTTGTTTACAAATGGTTTATTGAAAAATAAGTCTCATACAATTTAACTGTACATTGGCAAGAGGTACATACATGAAGATGGGTGCAAAAAATATCAGCATAATGTTTAAGTAGTAGTGATATAAGAGGGAGGAATACAAACATTGGGATGTATAATTGAATCATTGATAAAACATTATAGAGGCACAAAGACCTTATGGATTTGTTTATTAATAGAAAAAAAATCAACAGTATCATATTGTAGGTCCGTGAACTAACAGAGATAGATCCCAAGGTCTCCATTTTTTATTATATGTGTCCATAGTGTCAAATAATGTGTGATGGATATGTTCTGATAGCTTGATGGCAAGCATGCGATTCATAATTTGGGACCATGGCACAGTGGGGGAACGCCAGTTAAGAGCTATAGCCCACTAGATTAGAACTAGGAGGGAGGGGCCTGATGGGAGAGCAGATACGGAGCTGCCGCTGCTGAGCGTGCTCCAACCACTCAAACCACCCGCGGCATGGAGATCTAGAGCCGCCATCCAGTCCACGCGTCCCTGCATCGCCTCCTCGCATCACTTGGGCTGACGAGAAGCAGACTGGAAGCCGTCATGCCGCTCGTCATACCGCTGGTATAGTAAGACCGCCACATGCCACACGCCAGTCAACAAGTCAGGTACTCTGTATCTCCTCTGTGTTTGTATCCGCTACCCCGCACTGCCGCCCATAAACGAGCTACAGCTACAGCCACAGCCACAGACTGCCATAGACTGTCATAGACCCGCCATAGACTCGCACATAGACCGGCACAGACTCCCGTGTCCTCCTGCGTCCTTACCGTTGCTGTGAACCGTAGTGGGTCGTAGAGGGCCTGCTGCGGATCAGGCTGGGTCACAGCGGGTATCGTATCCCCGCAGGTGGGATGCAGTAGATCTGGAGGGGGAGTGACCGGGTCGGGCTGGGCACTGTTGGGTACTGCTGGCGCTCTTTTCTCGATCTCTCTGGATCTCTTACTGTTTTGCTGCTCGTCAACCATATCTATTACAGCCGCTGTTGCTGTTGCGCTGTGGCGCTGCTGTTTTACCCTGCTTTACCCACGGAGACCTTTTGTCCATAAGAGCACTTTAGGCATTTTAGGCAGTGTATTGCACAAGATCAAGGAATGATGGATAGCATAATGAATGAATGAGTGGGGTCTGAGCGGTCTCTGACTATTGGTTCCATCTATGATACGTGACAACTATAATAACCCTGCCATTACAGTCCGTTCTAACTAGCATTTACCTGTGCGAACCCGTGCTGACCCGTGCGGACCCATGCGGACCCGTGATGCTGCTGGCGCCTGGGTGTTCAGGGTGGCGGTGAGCAGGGGGGGGTCAGTTGGTTGCTCGGTGACCCGACGGCCTAACGGCTTCCGGGCGTGTATCTAATTGGCGTTAGCCTGGGGTGCAATGTTCAATTGACTAAATTGACTAAATGATTAAATGATCAAAGAGAGTGGAGGTGGTATGGTGGCAAAGAAATACTAGAAACTGAAATATCTTGGAAGTACTATGGTTATCATGGAATATGATGGAAAGGACGGTTACCTTCCCCGCTAATAGCTGTCAGCGGATCACACAATCATGTAGTACTATTTGCTCATTGTATACTGAATTATATACCTAACACTACCTTCGACAGTATCGCCAATATTATCACTACCACTGATCAGTTATGCTATCATTTATACTATTTATATTATTACATTGTTATACGGCTCTCCGAGGAGATCTTTGACTTCACCAGCTGTTACCTATTTATTTATCTCACGGTATTAATATCTATACCCTCTGGAACCCTTTGGGAACTACCAGCAATTATTGGCAAGGGCTGGTATTATAAGTACATGTTTTTCTATACTTTCTATATTGCTAATTGATACTGGTCATATAAACTCTCGCTGATTGGCACTATTGACTGTATTATACCAATTGTCTCCTATTCGGGCATACTGGGTCCTATACTTGATCCTATTTATTTTTTTTGTTAGTGTTGGTGCTCCCCAGACTAGAGGCCAATTCCACTTGCCGTATTGATCAGAAAGCCTAGAAGGTTTTTATAGCTGAAAGTCCTAATCATTAGCAGTAACAGAGGGACAGGGAGAGTTCAAAGATTCCTCGTCAGGTTAACTTAAGTTAGGCCTAATATTGCCCGTTAGGCTAGCATAACCCTCTTTACCCTCTACTCCCCCCTACTGAAGGGGCACACATACAGGGTACTTCTTGCATGAGTTTAAAGATGAGGGGGAGATCGGGGAGAGGAGCGGTGGATAATTTACCTAGAACAAGTGCGAGCCCCGGGTTCATAAGAAAATATATAATACAGGAAGGGGGAAAAGCCAGCCCTAGTAATAAGGCAGGTGCTAAAACAAACTCTGACTCCGCTAGTTTGTTGAGAGAAGAATTAGAGGACGACGGGGAAATGGAAACAAGACAAAAAAAGCAACAACTAACTAAAGGGGATATGGCAGAAATGCTAGCAAGTATGGAACTAAGATTAGAGTCCTCTATAAAAGGGGAAATAAACAGCCTACGGGAGGATATGAAACACATGTTAAAAAGAGAGGAGGAAGTAGAATGGACTGCCATAGCATAGAAATAAAAGGATTAAAGAAACAAGTAGAGGATTTATGTAAAGAACAGAGATACATGAGGTATAAAATCGAGGACCAGGAGAATAGGAATAGAAGAAAGAATATAAGGATTAGAGGCCTACCGGAATAACAAGGAGAAGATAATTTACAAGAACAATTGGATGAGATATTTGGTCACATGGTGGGAACAAAAGAGGCCCCAAGTAAAATCAAGTTTGAGAGGATACACCGGATCAGAAAACCACCAGAAGTAGGGACGGAGGTCCCAAGAGATGTGATGGCTAGATTCCATAACTATCAGGATAAGGAGATAATAAATAGATATATGAAAGCCAACCAACCGACTAAATATCGAGAGACTAGCTTACAGGTCTTTCCAGACTTATCAGGAGAAACTCTATCCCGGAGAAGAACACTAAAGCCATTACTGGATTTACTTAGATCTCAAAATATTCAGTACACTTGGGGTTTTCCTGCTTGTTTGACAGGCCGTAAGGAGGGCCGTTCGGCAACATTAAGATTTCCTGAGGAGACCCCAAATTTCTGTAGGAGACTGAATATAGACCCAATTGAGATCCCAGGATGGTGGGAGAAACAGGAGCCAATGGATAGTCCAGATGAAGTTCAGGCTTGGCAACCGGTGTGGAAGAGACCGCCAGGTAGAAAGAAAATATAGGGAGAGATAGAAAGGGGGGGGAGAAAAAAAAATGAGAAATCTTCACGTTTTGAGACACATAGGTAGAGGGATGTATATGCAGGGATGTTTTGGAGGCATGGGGTTGGAGTGGGGGGACACGGGTGGGCAGGGTGCCCGATTTCTGTAGACCCTCAGAGCTCAACCTCGAGGAGGAGGAGCCGGGGGCCTGGAAAAGGAAAGGAGGGCCACGGCCAAGGGCCTCAGAGAGGCCAGTATTTCCTCCAAGGGAAAGGTGGGAGGGGGAGAAGGGGGGTGGGATGGAGGGGGAAGGGGGTAGGGAAGATAGGGAGGGGGAGGGGGAGGGACTCCAGAATGCCGCAAAAGGTCAAGAAGAATATTTTATAAAAAATGTCAGAGATAAATATAATATCTTATAATGTCAGGGGCCTAAATGCACCCATTAAGCGCGCAAATATAATGAAGGAACTTAGCTTATTGAAGGGGGATGTAATCATGTTACGGGAGACTCATCTCACCATAGCAGCAAATCGCAAAAATATGACACAATTTCACCCGGTATGGTACTTTGGAGATTCTCCAATTAGCCGAGCGAAAGGGGTCGCTATAGGTTTTGCCAAAGAGACCAGGTTTGTAATAGATGAGAAGAGGGCAGATCCAGAGGGCAGATATTTGTTCCTGAGAGGAAAACTGAATGGAGTAGAAATCTCATTGGCAAACATATATTGCCCAAACAAAAATCCTATCCGCTATGTAATAAAAACAATAACTGAGTTCATGGAGTTTAAACGGGGAATAGCTATAATAGCAGGGGATTTTAATTTTCACATGGACCCAGATTTAGATAGTACGTCTCGTGCACAGGGGACCGGAAGGGCATGGAGAAACAAATTGAACAAAAAACTCCATCAGTCTCAATTAGTAGATGTATGGAGGATACAACATAACAAACAGCAGGATTACACATTCCGCTCCCCTGTACACGAGACCTACTCGAGGATTGATTTTTTTTTGGTAGAGCATAGGTTTTTAGAAAATATAAGTAATTCCAGCATAGGAATAGCAACCTTCTCTGACCACGCACCAGTATCATTACGATTAAAAATAGGGGAGAGACTGGAAAATAATATGAAGTGGAGGCTTAATGAAGAACTCCTACAGGACAATGATATAGAAACTAGAATAAAAATTGAACTGGAGGAGTTTTTTTAAATGAACTTAACAGAGGATGTCTCGGAGGCCACAGTCTGGGAGACCCATAAGGCTTTTGTGTGCGGAGTACTAATCAAGATGGGGGCGGAGAGAAAAAAAAGAAATAAGGAGAATAGAACAATACTCATAAAAGAAATGTATAATCTAGAACAACAACATAAACAAGATAGAAACAAAGAAACTATTAAAATTAAATATTAAGAGAGAGGAGTTAAGAGAGCAAATAGAACAAGAAACCAGAGGTACATTTAACCAAGTAAAGAAAGAGGTATTTATGGGACAATAAACCTGGGAAACATTTAGCAAATTTATTAAAAAAAAACAAAAAAAAACGCTAACTATATCGAGAAAATACAAACAAGTCGGGGTGAAGTAGTGCATAAAACTAGTGAAATAATGGAGAGCTTTAAAGAATACTATGAAAAACTTTACTCAATCAAGAAACAGGAGACTAAGGAAGAATTAAGATTAAAGGAAAAAAAAAATATATGAATTTCTAAAGGAAATAGAGTGGGAGGTAATATCTGAGGATAATCTCAATAAGCTTGAAGCCCCGATCTCAGAAGAAGAAATTAGAAAAATAGTTAAAAACGCGCCAAACGGGAAGAGCCCAGGACCGGATGGCTTAACGGTTCTTTATTATAAAAAGTTTATTGATATCTTGGCCCTGAAAATGTGTTCGTATATGAATGACTTAGGTGAAAAGTGGGACATGGGTAAAGAAGCTATTGAAGCGACTATTACTTTAATTTTGAAAGAGGGGAAGGATAGCACACTGTGCTCGAATTATAGACCAATTTCTCTATTGAATTGTGATACCAAGATTTTCTCCAAAATACTGGCAGAGAGGATGAAGGGAATAATGAAGGACCTGATCCACTCTGACCAGGTTGGCTTTGTACCAGGACGGGAGGGGAGAGATAACGGGATAAGAACATTGCTAGCTATTCAGAAGATTAGAGATAGTGGAGCCCCAGGTCTACTCTTATCAGCGGAAAAATCGTTTGATAGAGTAGACTGGGGCTTTATATACAAGACATTAGAGAGAATAGGAATAGGCCCAAAAATGTTAAACTGGATTAAGGTACTGTATAACAAACCTGGCGCAAGAGTAAAAATGAATGGGACCCTTTCTGGTGCTTTCGAACTTCACAACGGCACAAGACAGTGATGTCCCCTATCCCCCCTATTGTTTGTCCTAGCATTAGAACCACTATTAAGGAGAATAAGGAAGAATCCGGATATAAATGGAATAGAAGTAGGACGGGAGGAACAAAAACTCGCGGCTTACGCGGATGATATCCTGTTCTACCTAACATGCCCAAGAACAACGTTACCAAATTTACTTAAACTAATGAAACAATTTGGAGAGCTCTCTAACTTTAAAATGAATCCAACTAAATGCGAAACCCTTAGCATTAATATAGCTAAGAAAGATATATTTATAATAAGGAGTTCCCATTTGTGTGGGGGGGAAAGGAAATAAAATATTTAAGGGTAAAAATAGCAATCTCAAAAGAGAGGATTTATAAAGTAAATTTCGTACCTATGCTGGAAGATATTAAAATAGAACTTAGTAGACTTACTGCAGGCCAGATATCCTGGGGGGGAGAATGAATATTTTTAACCACTTGACCACTGGGCACGTAAACCCCCTTAATAACCAGACCAATTTTCAGCTTTCGGTGCTCTCACAATTTGAATGACAATTACTCAGTCATACAACACTGTACCCAAATGAAATTTTCGTCCTTTTTTTCACACAAATAGAGCTTTCTTTTGGTGGTATTTAATCACCGTTGGGTTTTTTATTTTTTGCGCTATAAGAGAAAAAAGACTGAAAATTCTGTAAAAAATAATAATTTTTCTTTGTTTCTGTTATAAAATTTGGCAAATTTAGTATTTTTTCTTCATTCTTTTGCATAAATGTGAAAGATGAAGTTACGCTGAGTATATAGATACCCAACATGTCACCCTTCAAAATTGCACACGCTCGTGGAATGGCGCCAAACTTCGCTACTTAAAAATCCCCATAGACGACGTTGCAGGGTATTGTGGGGTATTGCGGAGTATTGTGGGGTATTGCGGAGTATTGTGGGGTATTGCAGAGTATTGTGGGGTATTTCAGGGTATTGCGGGGTATTGCAGGGTATTGCGGGGTATTGCAGGGTATTGCGGGGTATTGCAGGGTATTGCGGGGTATTGCGGGGTATTGCGGAGTATTGCGGAGTATTGCGGAGTATTGCGGGGTATTGCGGAGTATTGCGGAGTATTGCGGAGTATTGCGGGGTATTGTGGGGCATTGCGGAGTATTGCGGGGCATTGCGGAGTATTGCGGGGCATTGCGGAGTATTGCAGAGTATGGGGGCATTGCAGAGTATTTTGGGGTATTGCAGAGTATGGGGGCATTGCAGAGTATGGGGGCATTGCAGAGTATGGGGGTATTGCAGAGTATGGGGGTATTGCAGAGTATGGGGGTATTGCGGAGTATGGGGGTATTGCGGAGTATGGGGGCATTGAGGAGTATGGGGGCATTGAGGAGTATGGGGGCATTGCGGAGTATGGGGGCATTGCAGAGTATGGGGGCATTGCAGAGTATGGGGGCATTGCAGAGTATTGCACAGGGAGGGATGGATGGCTGGATCTGTGACTGCATGTGTCACAGATCCAGCCCGCAGCAGCAGCGCTCTCTCCCCTCTCCTCTCTCACACTGTACCGTTCGGTACAGAGAGGAGAGGGAGGAACCGGCGTCATCACATGACGCCGGTTTGTTTACTAGTGATCGCTCCGTCATTGGACGGAGCGATCACGTGGTAAACCGCCGCTATCAGCGGCGATTTACCGTGATCCGTGATCAGCCGGTTCCGGAGGACCCGACGGTCACGGAGACTCCCGTGTGCGCGCCCCACAGGGCGCGCGGGAGCGTGATTCTGGGAGGACGTACATTGACGCCCTCCCAGAGTTAAGCAACCGCCTTGTAGACGTATTTCGTCTATAGGGCGGTTGTTAAGTGGTTAAGATGGTAATCTTGCCCAAAATCATGTATAAGATACAGATGCTACCGATTGCTTTACCCCAGAAGTATTTTAAGACTCTACAAACGATTTTATTAAAATTTGTGTGGCAGGGTAAAAAAGCTTGTATCAGCTGGGCAACTTTAAAAAAAACTAAGACACAAAGGGGATGGGGAGCACCAGACATTAGAAGTTATTATGAAACAGTAATTCTCACAAGAGACTGGATTAGGGACACTAAGCAAAAAAGGTGGGTAAGCATGGAAAACCAGATGAGCAATGTCCTATTAGGGAGTATTATCTGGAATCCAGATAAATATAGGGAGTTAGGTAAGCAATCACATAGCATTACACGGCACACTTTAAAAATTTGGGACAAAGTTCACAAGAGGGAAAAATGGAATTTCAACTCACCATTTATGCCATTAAAAGACTCAAAATATTTTTCATCGGGGTTAGAGAAGATATCTGGGAAATGGATTAAAAAAAAAAAATGCTCAGCTGAAGGATGTCATGACGCGAGATAGATTAAGTACCTATGAGGAATTAAAGGACAGAGGGGAGGTAATAGAGATAAACGAATGGCGGTATGGCCAGTTAAAACATTTTTTTTGAGGCTCTCCCACAGCCGTGTAGATCTGCGGAAAACCTACGCCCCCTTGAGAGAATCAGTCAAGGAGAAGCAGGGAAAGGAGTTATCTCTAAGATCTATAAAAATTTAATAGAAGTAGATCAATTGGACATTCCACCATATATTAAAAAGTGGGAGGAGGAATTGGGATCTTCTCTGAGCACTTTAGAATTAAAACAAATATGGAGAAGAGTGCATACCTCGTCAGCAAATAGTAAAACAATTGAATTAAATTATAAATGTCTGATGCGGTGGTATATTACCCCAGACAAGGCTCACAAATATAAGAAAGAAGCCTCAGAATTGTGCTGGCGTGGATGCAGACAGATCGGAGATATGGCTCATATATGGTGGCAATGCCCAAAAATTAAATTGTATTGGAGAAGGATTAGACATTTAATCACCGAAATAATGGACACAGATATTCCAGATGATCCCTGGGGATGCTTGCATCAGAGGATTAAATTACCTATGAAACAATATCATAAAAGTCTACTACCCCATATGCTAACAGCTGCTAAAAGCCTGATCACCAGTCACTGGCAAGATAGGGAAAGCCCATCCATTAAAGAATGGTGCAACAAAATAAATTCCATTCAAAATTTAGAATTTTTAAGGTTAGGGGACATAGATGGTTTAGAGGAATATGAAAAGACCTGGTCTAAGTGGATAGAGTTCAAACATTCCATGATATTTGCGGAGCTAATGGGTGCTTAGGGCTTAGGACCTTGTAGGATTTTTTATACTTTTAAGGTTGGATATAACATGAGAATGTAATAAGACAGTAAATAAGAATGACCAGAAGATATAGAAAGGCAACTGGAGGTCCAGGGGGAGGGGTGGGGGGGGGGGAAGTGGTGGGGTAGAAGGGGTATAATAATTGAGTTGGAAAAGTTAAAAAATTGTTAAAAGTAAACAAAATATATACTTGTTCCTGTTGGAGGAAAAAAAAAAGAAAAAGAGCTATAGCCCAGTGTATTGAGCTGAACAATGTGTGTATTAGCCTGGTATGTGCTATAGGAATATCAGGAATACGATAGAAAAGGAGGCACGTTTTAGATGTCAGTTCGATTTTTCTACCTGTTATTTGCTCAATTTTGTTTTTGGCTTGTTGCCATGTAGTTTTAAGGTGTGTACATTCCAAGAATTTGTGTATAAGAGAACCCTGTACTGGGCATCCTCTAAAGCACAGGGGAAAGGTTGTTGGATAGAATGAGTTAATTCTGTCTGGGGTGAGGTACCACCTATGCTGAAGTTTGATGGCGGATTCCCTGATGGAGGCTGTCTTGGTGCTTTTTTGTAAATTGTTGATCATAATATCCCATTGTTCTATGGAGAAGGATTCATTCAAGTCTGATTTCCACTGGGACATTTGACGTGTTTTATCTGGTATGTTGTGTTCATTTAAGGCTTTTATAAATTCTGGATATTAAACCCCTATCGCGAGGTGAAGTAAGACAGATTTGTTCAAATATCGTGAAGGGGGTTTGGAGTGTGAGTGAGAAGTATTTTTGGTAGAAAAGCTTGATGTTGTTGTAGTCAGAGAGTTCAGACTCTGTAAGTTTATATTTTGTTTGCAATTCTGTAAATATACAAAATTAATTATTTTTTGTGAGTGATTTTAGGTTAGATAGTTTGAGGAGTTGCCATATAGTATATTGATTTGATTTTAGGTCGGGAGAGGTAAAAAGAGGGTGCCCTATGAAAGAAGCTAGGGGAGGAATCTCTGATTATATGTTAAATTTATGCTTTTGTCTGTGCCATAATAGTAGGTTTTGGTGTACTACTTTGTTGAGGTGGCCAACTTTTTGAGTTTTGATGGATTTGGACTAAGGGAGGCCCTGAAGGTGGTACGGTATGTGGTGGAAATTTAAAGATGTATTTAATATGTATTGTCATAGTGTCACCCAGTCTTAGTACTTCCGCAGCCCGCTGTAAATAGAACTGACTGGGGCAGTCTGAGGCTGGTTGAATCTTGCCTGGTAGTAGAAAATGTCTTGAGGTTGGAGTGTGATATTTGCGGCGTGGGCGCATGTCTGCCGGCGAGGGGCCCTCTGTGCATTTAGCACCGATGATCGTTGAGGAGGGGGGTGCGCTCACTCCACAAGCACACTAGTGGTTATGGACAGATGTGCGCTCTTATCTGGGTCTTGTCTGATCAGCATGGCTTGGGATTCGTAGCATACTCCTGTAGATAGCCTCCATTCCACCTTTAATAAGGGTATAATCTGGATATGCATTATTCTATGGAATGGCGCAGATTAAGGATTCTATCAGCGATTAATATGAGAGCTTGTGATCGTTTCTGGAGGCGGGGGGGCATATGCACTCCCTGACCAGACACGCCCATAAGACTTTAGCCAGCATTGTATGTATTTCTATTCATTGTATTATATTCTATTCATGTATTCTATGGGACTTCCTGTCAGAAGGAATGTCCTTATATGGTGTTTGCTGTGTTGAGCCCACATGCTGTGACATCACTTCCCATGGAGGAGGTCACATGCTGTGACATCACTTCCTATGGTCACATGCTGTGATCTCCTCCAATCAGATGTGGTCTGTGAAGCCTATTGTGTTAATAAAACAGCCTGTGAGGGCGTTGGCAAACCAGTGATGACTGGGAGCTGAACTGAGAACAATTGGTGATGGTCTCTTGAACTTGAATGAATGACAGCGAATATATGGTGAGTAAATTTATTTAGCTTAATGATGGGTTATTTCATTAAGACAGAGTATGTGCTTTTAAGCACAGGGCAAAATGGCGGTATGCTCTGCACAAAGCCAATTTTGCCACTACAGGTAGGACCGATTGTTCCTCAAATAATAGCCATGGTATATGGCTGGATGGTGCATACCATTGTGCCAGTTGTGTAAATCTAGCTGAAAGATAATATAGCCATAGGTTAGGTATACCCTTTGATTGAGGTCTGAACATCAATGCATATCCAAATCTAGATTTTTTATTTTGCCATATGAACTTGTTTATATAAATGGCGGAAAGGGTCTGATGGGTCTAGATTTAGAAAATATGCACAGCAACGCACCTCATCCCAAGAGAGTAAGGAAAGCAACAATGGAACATAGCGGGACTGTAACGGTGCAGTGTACAAAGCAGTATAACAAAGATATATTTAATAATTTATTAAAAAGAGAATATCAAATCACATAATACAGCACAAAAACACATGGTTTAGATGGAGGACATATGATTAGACATGCATTTGAACAAAGTAGGTTAAAAAAAATGTATATATATATCCCATTTGGGACATGGATAGCAGGCTGTGTAAGAGAAGATCACAACTCAGTTGGTAAAGCCCAATATATTTTGCCTATTTTCGGCTTCTTCAGGGGTATAGTTGAGATCATATATCCAGCTCTACTGAAAGAGAAATACATATTACATCATATGAACTTGTTTATCTCTCTTTGTATAGAATCCAGGGTGTTTTTAGGTACCAAGAGAGGAAGTGCTTTAAAGAAAAGTAATAGTTGGGGCGTGGCCGGATGTGATCGCGGCAGGACCTGTCTTCTTAGAGCTCCGGCTTCCCTCCGCTAAACCATCCTGATTCTGGCGGCTAGACCGACAAATTTGCACCGAGGAAGTGATTGATAGCTGGGGGAACTGTTGAGGACCAGAACTATGCCACATTCGTCCCAAAAGAAGCAAAAGGAACAGCGGAAACAGCCTCCGTTAGAGCAGCGGCAGCTTCGCTCACAGGGCAGCATGGCGGCTAGCTCCGCCCCCGCCATCTTGCTTCCCTGCTCCTCCGTGGCGCGCGCCAAGTTTGTTCCTGCTCAGATGGAGACACATCAGGGTGTTCCTCGGGGGGTCTTGGAGGCCTCCTCTCCCGTACCTCAGGAGATAGAGGTGGACACAGCGGCCATAACGGGTCTGATCCTCGAGGCCATTGCGGCCTCCAAAACTGAGCTGGTGGGCCGCATTGACAGCCTGGCGACGGAGTGCAACCTCATCCGCCATGACCTGGAAAAAATAAGGGGCAGACTGTCTTCAGCAGAGGATCGTATCTCCGGGGTTGAAGACGTCTCGCATGCCCATGACTCACAACTAGCGGAGCTGCAAGACATGGTCCGGGCCTTACAGCACAGGGCGGATGATGCCGAGGACCGTCAACGCCGCAATAATGTAAGAGTGGTGGGGTTACCGGAGGGGGCTGAGGGGAAGGACACTGCCAATTTTGCGGAGAGATTCTTTTTGGAGCTGCTAGACCTCGGTGATCGCCCCCCCACTTATGTTGTGGAAAGAGCCCACAGAGTACCCCCCCGCGCCCGTTCCTCGTCCGGTTCCTGAACTATAGGGACAGGGACATGCTGCTGTCAGAGGCGCGTAGACAGAAGGATTTGAAATATGACAACGCCCGCATCATGCTGTTTCCTGACTTTTCTGCCGAGACCCAGAAGAGGCGTCGCTCCTTCACCGACGTGAAACGACGGCTCAGAGATAAAGATCTGAAATACAGCATGCTGTACCCTAGTCGCCTCAGGGTACAGCACAAGGGCTCGGTAAAGTTCTTTGATCGCCCACAGGATGCTTGTGATTGGCTGGATCGGTTGCCGTGAAGACCGTTTTCTCTGAGGCCTCCAGATCCGTTTGGATTCGCTAGTTCTTCAGCTGGTTTGTGCTCCGATTATTTTTTTCCCCCTCTTGATTTGATTTGATTTTTTGATTTTTAATGTGTGCTTTCTCTCTGCTGATAAGTGCCCCCACTGACGATTCCCATTGTTTTTTTGTTTTTTTTTCCCCTCATGTACTGCTTGGGGTCACATTAATATGTCAGTGTGTGGACTGGGGCCTTAGGAGTTTGAGATGCAAGATACATGCTAATACGTTACATCACTCCTCATAATTCAATATGCTGCAGTGCCAGTAGCTGACCTACTGGTTTTGTTCTTTATTTTTGGTCGGTCGGCTGTGCAATACTTTTTCATTTAGCCGATGGAGCTCTGACAATGGACACAGATTTTTTTTTTTTGTCATCTGTTCATGCCGAACTATGATCGCAGGAGGTGGTTCTCTACCTGGTTTGTTTGTTACAGGGTTCAAGCTGCATACCAGACAGTTATTTGTTTTTTTCTGTTAAATGGGGTTTCTGGTATAACAGCAGGGGGGGGGGTTGTTTGACCAACACCATGGGTTCTACCCTCGCAACTCACTTTGGGACTTGAGCTGTTCTGATTTACCTATACATAGTACGTCTATACCTGTCTATTCTTGCATGGTTGCTTCAATACGGAGACACTGTTATTTTGCTTCTGAAATAGATTATGGATAGTCGCATCAAGATTTTGTCCTGGAATGTCAGGGGCTTAAACAACAAATTCAAGAGGGCGGCTTTGTTTCAATACCTCAAAACAGGTCAGACCACATATCGTCCTCCTCCAGGAGACCCATTTGGAAGGGAGTAGGATATTGGCCCTACGCAGGCAATGGGTGCAGAGGGCGGTTCACTCCACCTACTCTACATATTCGAGGGGGGTCTCTCTCCTGATTAGCAAAGCCCTCTCCTGTGTAATCCACCAGGTCTTTACGGACCCGGGGGTTTGATATGTGGCAGTCCTTTTGGAGATATCCGCGCACAAAATCTTGCTGGTTAATATATATCTGCCTCCTCCTTTTCAGGTACAAGTACTACATGACCTATTGGTGACATTGGCCCCACACTTGCACCTACCGATGTTTATTATGGGAGATTACAATGCCATTCTCGACTCGGTGCTGGACTCCTCCAATGCTGCTAGGCAGGCGTCGGGGGATCTCGGCTCCTGGGCGTCAATGGCGGGGCTGACGGAGTTGTGGAGATGGAAGCACCCCGGTGTCATTTCATACTCCCACCTTTCCACTACGCACAGATCTTCTGCTAGAATAGACTTAGCGTTTGGTAACTGCTTTGCCCTACAACATGTGTATGCAATGGAATATTTGTCGGGGGGCCCCTCTGATCACAACCCACTCCTGGCCACCCTGGCATTTCCGGAGGGTGGTACCACGGGGGGCTGGAGACTGTCCCCGGGGTGGTTAGGGGAGGACCAGGTATCAGATCATCTGAGCAAGTCCATAACTACATACTGGGAGACCAATGAGGGCTCGGCGGAGCCCTCGGTGGTATGGGATGCTTTCAAGGCTGTGACGAGGGGTGAGTGTATCTCAGCCATAAAATCAGCCAGGAAGGAATTTAACCAAGAGGGTGAGACCTTGATGGCCAACGAGCGGGAGAGTGCAAAAACACATGCAGACTCTCCCTCGGAGGCCTCATATGTTTCCCTACTGGAGGCTAGGCGCTCGCTCACCTTACATTTTTCGAACCTGGCGCACACCGAGGTTAGGAAAAGGGTTGAAAATGTTTTTGCAGAAGGGGATAAAAATGGGAAGCTCTTAGCCAACTTGGCGGCGGGAAAAAAAAACAACGGTTAGTGTACCTGTGGTGAGGGGGTAGGGGAGGAGACCTGATCACTGATCCTGAGAAAATCTTGGGGGAGTTTGTGGATTATTATGCAGCCTTGTACTCGCCCATTCCAGCGTATAGCCCGTCTGACCTAGACGAGTTGTTGCAGGATGTGGCGCTGCCGCGTCTGTCAGATTCTGATACGGCATTTTTGGACGAACCTATCTCGGTGTTGGAGATAGAGGCAGCGATTCAGGCCTTCCCTCCGCGTAAGGCGCCGGGCCCGGACGGGTTCCCGGCGGACTTCTACAGGTCGTTTGGCTCACATCTAGCACCTAGACTTAATAAGCTTTTCAGTCACTGCTGGGAGAGGGGAGCCTTGCCGGACTCCATGAAAGAGGCCTACATGGTGCTCCTCCTGAAACCCGGTAAGGATCCACTAGCTTGTTCCTCCTATCGCCCCATAGCGCTTTTAAATATGGATTTAAAAATTTTAACCAAGGTATTGGCCTCGAGATTAGCAAAAGTTATAGCGTCCATAGTAGATATTGATCAAACGGGTTTCATGCCTGGCATGTCAACGGACACAAATTTAAGGAGGCTGTTCACGCATATCCAACTAGATAATACTGACTGTTTAGCCAAAGTGATTGTTTCCATTGACATCGAAAAAGCATTCGATTCGGTTGATTGGAACTACATGCATGCGGTATTGGAGGGAATGGGTTTCGGCCCAGGCTTCCGCCAATGGATTCGACTTTTATACGCTGACCCACGGACGGCTGTCCGATTGGGGTTCAGGGTATCCTCCTTCTTCACAATAGGCAGGGGCACGAGGCAGGGGTGTCCCCTCTCCCCGTTCCTTTTTGCCTTAATGATGGAACCCATTGCCAGGGCCCTCAGGCGTTCGGATGAAGTGGGAGGAATTAGGGTTGGCTCCATTATGGAATCTGTTGCGCTTTATGCAGACGACTTGCTCCTGTTTCTCAGAGACCCGGGGTCGTCGCTTAAGGCGGCCTTGCGGATCCTGGACAGATTTGCATCTTTTTCGGGGTTACGAGTGAACTGGGGCAAGTCGTCTATCCTCCCTCTGGGCCCGGAGGCCCAGTCGCGGAGGGATGACACATTGCTGCTGATCTGGGTCTCCTCCCTCACCTACCTGGGGGTGAAGGTCACCGCCAATATATATGATTACATGCCCCTAAATCTCCTCCCGGCAGTGGAGTCCCTGAAACAGAGAATACAGGCCTGGAAAAAGCTGCCTCTCTCATTGATAGGTAGAGTCAGTTTACTTAAAATGAAGTTTTTACCAGTGCTTCTTTATTTCCTGCGACACTCTCCAATTTGGATACCAAAATCTTTTTTCACCAAGCTGAATGGTTTAATTGGGGCTTTCATATGGTCACCCCGGGCACTCAGGATTAGCATCAGGGTTCTACAAAAACCATGGGGACAGGGAGGGCTGGCGCTTCCTGACTGGCAAAAATACTATCTGGCTGGCCAGATGGTGTTCGCCAGGAGGTGGCTGTTGGCTGATGAGGGAGACACGGCCACTGTACTGGAGGCCGCATTATTAGGTTCGTATGAAAGCTTACGGTTAGCCCTCTATAGGGGCCCGAAATCCTCCCTATCTATCACCACTTCCATGAAGGCAACTATCAGAGCGTGGGAGACTGCCACGGTCCTGATGTCGCCCTCCTATTTGGGTGTGTCCCCCTCGGCTCCTCTATGGCTAAACCCCAATTTATCGGACTTTTGCTCCCTCCCGGACCCGATGATTTGGGCTTGTGGGGGAGTTAAGTTGTTAGAGCATATTACCAGAGAAGGCAAGCTCATTACCTTTGACCAGTTGAAAGATAGGCATGGTCTCCCGAATTCTTTCTTCTTTAGATACCTACAACTGCGCCATGCCTTTCAGGCGCAGTTTGGAGATCGCAGGGTGGAGTCTCTGCCCTCGACACTAGAGAATCTCTTGGGAAATGAAGAACTGCCCAAAACTTTGTCCACAGTATACAAAGCATTGTTCACGAAGACACCCATGGGAGTCACCAGATGTAGAGAGCGTTGGGAGAGGGAAGTTCCAGACATTCAAGGCGAAGACTGGGAGGATATGTGGGATCATCCCTTCAAACATTTAGTCTCAGCTAGGGATCGCTTAATTCACTTTAAGTTTCTACACCGTATTTATTATACTCCTGCCAGGTTGTCCCGAGTGTACCCATCGACTAGTAGTCAATGCTGGAGGTGTGTATTCTCTCCAGCGGATTCGGAACACATTTTCTGGACATGCCCCCTCATAAAAACTTTCTGGACAGGGGTGGTGGAGTGCTTGTCAGAGGTTCTCAGCATACCGGTCCCCTTGACGGCTAGAGTCTGTCTCCTAGGATTGGTCGAGGAGGTTGCTCCCTCCTTGGCCCATCGCACCTTGATGAATATAGGGCTTTTCTATGGCAGGAAAGCTATCCTACTGAGATGGAAAAAGTCTGCTGCTTCCACGCTAGAGTACTGGAAGGGACTAGTAAACTCAGTAATTCACCTGTATAGGGCCACATACAGATCAAGAGGTTGTGGGAAAAAGTTTGCAAAGGTTTGGCAGGCATGGCTAGACAGTCCGGTGACGGTGGGTTAAAACTCTAGGTCAATTGACTACAGTATTATGTGATTGCAACTATGCAAGATTTCTCATTTTAAGTTTGTTAGATCAAATATACACAAAAACTCCTGTATGTTCGGGTTGTGGGGGAGGGTGTTGGTCGGGGGGGGGGGGGGGGGGGGGGGGGTATGCTCAGGGAACTGTGTTTTCCCTATGTAAATGTGTTTTCGGCCCTGCGTGGCCGCTTTTGTGGTGGGTATGTTGCCCGCCTGTGTGTGTTGTTTTTGTGTGCAAAAAACTAATAAAAAGAATAAAAAAAAAAAAAGAAAGTAAAGTAATAGTTTTGGTAGTATAACTATCTTAGTAGCAACTATCCTACCCAACGAAATATGGTATGTTGACCATGATTTGAGCAAGTCTCTGATGTTTTGGAATATTCTAGGATAATTAGTGTGGTATAGAGTTCTATAAGATGGGGTGATATGGATACCTAAATATCTAAAGGATTCTGGACACCATTGAAAAGGAAATTTCTCTTTTAATATAGCAGTCAAATCCAGGGGACAGTTTATTGGAAGGGCTGAACATTTAGATAAGTTTATACTGAAACCTGTGAGGTCATAAAATGTATCCAAAGTTTTGATAAGGTTTGGTAGTGAAATTAAAGGTTCAGTGACGAACAATAGGACGTCGTCTGCATAGAGACTTAAAGCGGGGGTTCACCCTGTTAAAAAAAAAAAATGTTTTTTTTTATTAGACCATTACATTTGGCATCGTAGCGCGAGCTACGGTATGCCGGTCTTACATTTTTTATCCCCGTACTCACTGTGCTATGGCTCATTGAAGATTCCGGGGAATGGGCGTTCCTATGGTGAGAGAAGGTGATTGACGGCCGGCCCTGGCACGTCACGCTTCTCCGGAAATAGCCGAAATAGGCTTGGCTATTCACGGCGCCTGCGCATAGCCTGTGCGCAGGCGCCGTGAAGAGCCGAGACCTACTCCGGCTGTCTTCGGGGAGCGTGACGTGCCAGAGCCGGCCGTCAATCATCCTCCCTCTCCATAGGCACGCCCATTCCCCGCGGGAGTCGGATTCTTCAATGATCGATAGCACAGTGAGTACGGGGATTAAAAATTTAAGACCGGCATACCGTAGCTCGCGCTACGATGCCGAATGTAATGGTATAATGATGTGAAGGAGGGTGAACCACCGCTTTAATTTAACTTCTGTCGAACCTTTTGTGTACCCTTTGATGTTAATATTATTGCGGATGGCGCATGCAAGGGGCTCAATAGCGAGAGCAAATAAGAGGGGATAAGGGGCAGCCCTGTCTTGTGCCTTTGCTTAGTGGGAAAAACTCTGAATTGTGACCGGGGAGTTTGATTTGAGTATGTGGATCATTGTATAGGGCTTTAAACCCGTGCAGGAACTAATTTCTTATGCCATATCTGGGGAGTAGTGAGTCTTATGCCCCATACAGACGATCGTTTTTTGTGATGAAAAAAAATGACGTTTTTGAAAACGTCATTTAAAATGATAGTGTGTGGGGAAAATGTCGTTTTATGTCTTCAGAAAAACGACCAAAAAAAAATTCGAACATGCTCGAATTTTTTGTGTCGTTTTTCAAAATGTCATTTTTTGTGTCAATGAAAATGATAGTGTGTGGGCAAAACGACGTTTTTAAACCCGCACATGCCCAGAAGCAAGTTTTGAGACGGAAGGTAAAACTACCATTCATAATGGAGTAAGCACATTCATCACGCTTTAACAGACAAAAAAGCACGAATCATCTTTTACTAACAAGTAACCAGCTAAAAGCAGCCTCAAGGCGAATAGAACTTCCCCTTTAGAGTGCCGTCACTTTGTTCATCATTTTTCAAAATGATGGTGTGTATGCTCCATCGTTTTTGAAAATGAAGTTTCAAAAATGTCGTTTTTTTTCATCACAAAAAACGACCGTCTGTATGGGGCATAAGAAGGACCAGCTGACACTATCGAAGGCCTTATGTATGTCTAAACTAAGTAATAGTGTGGTTCTAGTGTGTAGGTTGGAGTCTTGGATGATATTTGTTGCTAATCTTATATTATCTGTGATTTGCCTGTCTGGGAAAAAACCTGATTGATCTGGGTGGATTAAGGGTGGGATAACGGAGGCCAATCTGTCTGCTAACATCTTGCCAAAAATATTTTGGTCATTATCTATGACTGAGATCGGGCGGAAGTTCTGTGGTGTGGAGTGGTCTTTGTTTGGTTTGGGTAATAGGGACATATTAGCTAGGAGCATCTACTAATCTTTCTCACCATATATAGGCCACAATCTCATCCACTGATGAGTCAAGTAAAAAGAATGTGATGTACGTTCGATCTCACGTTTGTTGCTTACTCCTTCTTCCACACACTGAACGTCGTTTTGACACATGCGGATTAGCTTAATATACACTGCGCATGAGTGAATCTCCGCACGCTTTCCCTGCCCCTGACATTCATTCTAGTACTTTCCCCACCCCTTCTCGCTCGTTCTAGTGCTACACAACATGGCGGAGACACGGCAGGTGTCAACCTCAACCGAGGAGGAAAGTGCGGAGGAACCAATGAGCAGATCCCGGAGATACAAGGCATCGAACATGTCGTTCGAGGAGATGGTTGAGATGGTGGCCATTTTGAGGAGGGAGGATTATGACGCTAAGCATGGGCCATACAGAAAGCCTAATCTTGTCAAGGCAAAAATATTGAAAACAGTTGTGAAAACTCTTCAATATAAATTTGGGGTGCGCAGATCGAAAGAACAGCTCCGCAAAAGGTGGTCTGACCTCAAGTTGAGGGAGCCGGAGCAATACAACAGAATTAAAAAAGTTATAGGAAAAAGTAAGTAAGTTTCCTGTGTTAATCTGATTCTTATTACAGTACTTGCATGTTGCTGCATGTGTTTTTCATTAATGTTGTACAGTTAACCACTTCCGGACCGCCGCATGTACATATACGTCGGCAGAATGGCACGTACAGGCACATTGGCGTACCTGTACGTCCCTGCCTAGACGTGGGTCGGGGGTCCGATCGGGACCCCCCCCGGTACCTGCGGCGGTCCCCGTGGCTGTCCGAGTGATCCGGGATGAGGGGGCGGCTGTTTGTTTTTGTCCGCCCCCTCCGGATCGCTCTCAGCCAATCCGCGCGCTCCCCCTGCATGTCACTTTCTCCTCCTGTGTAAACACAGGAGGAGGAAGTGATGTGATAACATAGAGAAAAAACAAGATGCGCTACACATAATATAAAAATGAAAACATGTGTCCAAAAACAAATAAAATAAATCATCCGTGAATAATATGAGGAATATAAATGAACAGCAAATTATCAGAAAAAAGTCCTTAATGGAAACAAAAAAGTCCTTTCACCAGTGAATATGAAAAGAAAAGTCCATATTGGTAAGTGACAATCCAAAAAGAAGAGACCTCCACCAAACGAGTAATGAATCTGCTTACCAGATTCCCGGTGGTCTCTTAATTAAAAGAAGACCCCAGGTAGCATGAAGATTTAAACTCTGCAGAGTCAAGGCTTGTAGGACAATCAGAACAACGATCTCGGTTGCACTCCCGTGTTAGAGGATACGGTGACCATACCACATAGAAAACATAGGAGGCCACAATAGTGTAAATCCGTAAAAAATTAATTTATTTAAAAACTTATGACAAAAGCACACTTACAATTTAGCAGTGTTTGACAGGCTTATCAAGTTAAAGCTCTGGCCGGAAGCAGACCAAACAGCCCATCAATGGTGTGGAAAAATGCAGTCAACGGGGGGTGATACCGATGTAGATGCACGTTCCGCCCGACCTGGTTTCGCGACAAATCGCTTCCTCTGGGGCACAGGCAACACACCGAATCACCCCCCTTAAAATGGCAAAAAACGCCAGTGTGGGAGGAGCTGACGTCACCAGCCGCACCTGCGCATGACTGGATGAACCAGGCCTCATTCTGGGACAAACCAGTACTAGTGCGCATGCGCTGGCGGGACGTATGTCAAAAAACGCTTGTAATGGCGTTAATAGGCTCCTATAATACACACATCGCGGCGTATATACAAAACAAATAGAATCCCGCAGCGTGACATCAAACAGCTGCGGGAAACATAATCTAAAAAATCATCATTAGGACGCAGGGATCATGTCCGCATCACGTGGTCACTCGCGACCACGTGACACGTCGGCGGCGTGATGACGTGACTAACGGAGGAGCCCTGCGTGCCAATGCAAATTAAAAACAGACATTCTGCATGGAGTATGCCAGTCAAGCCTCGTTTTGGTGAAAACCAAGGGAGCTGATCAACTGGTCATATCACAACCAATCAAGCAGCTCCGTTGGAAAAAGGCTGGACAAACGCTCCAGAGACCGGATACAACAGGGGAGCTGAAAGCTACAGCGTTAAAGATCTCCTTACACCGTTTAAAAACGGAGACGAGTATAACACACATTCCACTAATCTGCTCAAAACACTGGATAAGGAGGAGAAGGAACAAAAAGCCAAAAAGAAAAAGAAGTTTATTAGGGATAGTGATGACTATAAATCAGGTCTTGTATTCTTATGGCAGAAAAAGCTCTCCCTTAATAACGAGGGCGATTCAACTATGGACACCACGCCACAACCTTCTAGTGGTGCGATCCCCCCCCTGTCATCCATCTCCTCACTACCACGTGTTATTTCACATCCCCCTCGCCAAGGGGTCCCAACTCAAGTTTCCAACAATACCCGGAAAACCAAAGGTCCTCCTAGGGTACCTAATCAGAGGGGGTCAGGCCCTAAAGGGTCCTATAATGGGAATAATTTAGGACGTGGGGTGGTGCACTATGACCAACCCTCATCCCCACGGATGTGGACGAGAATTCCAACCAATCAGAGGGTTCCGCCTCCTAATATGGGCTTTCCTGGTTCTAATTATGGGTATCAACAGGATTTTGGTCAAGGTGGTTATGGTTTCAATGTTCCGACACAAAACCGCTTTC
This sequence comes from Rana temporaria, assembly GCF_905171775.1. Classification (NCBI taxonomy): domain Eukaryota; kingdom Metazoa; phylum Chordata; class Amphibia; order Anura; family Ranidae; genus Rana; species Rana temporaria. The sequence continues at coordinate 84,092,428 of NC_053495.1, read as the reverse complement.
TGCCCCTATCCGATTTTGATAACATCAATGGTTATATACCTGGTAGGGAGGGTTTTGGTTTTCCTAATCCAACAAGGAACCCATTCCCTTACCCTCCAGGTTACCCAGAGATGTCTGGTGCCCATCAGGGTTCTAATTACCCTGTTAACCCTCCTATTAATCCATTTAATCAGAATTGGGATTTTCGCAGGGCCCCTCCCGATCAGGGAGGCAACATAGGACGAAGAGAGGCACCCGAGGGGGGAGGAGGGCCCAGTCGTCCAAAACGAAAGAGAACCTAGGAATAGGTATCTTCAATCTTAGCCAACAGACATTGACTAATTCGGAGACTAAGCTTCTAGATAAAGGACTGAAATATGCCCCACCTAGAAATCTTAGTAAGTTCCAAACATATATGGACGTACACAAATTTACCAGACGCCTAAGTATAAAGCGATACTTTCTCTCCAACCCCCTCTCTAGTCAGCAGACTGTCAACGAGTTTCAACACTCATCTTTGGCTAATGCCTCATTATTCAATCCACCAGGTGCCCTGGCCCAGAGTATTAAGGTATTCAGGGATGTCGTCCTGAACGATTTGGATAAGCTCAAGATACGCAAATCCAATTTGAACAGGGACTTGACTAATGGTCTTGAATCCCTATGCCTTAACAAGTCTCTAGTGATTAGACCGGCCGATAAGGGCGGAGGTATAGTCATCCTTGATCAGAGCGACTACTTGAAGGAAATGCATCGTTTGGTTGATGATGAGGACACATATACTCCCCTTAATAGGGACCCAGTAGTCAGTTATAAAAAAGAACTTGAAGGGCTGGTTAAGCGGGGACTCCAGGGGGGTATTCTAAACAGTAAGGAAGCATTCTTCCTGGTACCGAGTGCCCCTAGGACTCCCGTTATATACTATCTACCCAAAATCCACAAAAGTCAAACTTGCCCCCCGGGACGGCCCATTGTGAGTGGTATCGATTCCATCACGTCCCGGGTGGGCAAGTACATTGATTTTTTCCTGCAACCACTTGTACAGAAAATCCCCTCGTACATCAGAGATACGAAACAGGTGATTAACACACTAGCCAGTATCTCTCCCAAGCCAGGCATATGGATGGTCACAGCTGATGTGACCTCCCTCTATACCATAATTCCACATCACTTGGGACTTGAGGCTGTACTGCTGTATCTGACAAGACAGTCTGGTCTTGTACAGATGCAGATAGAGTTCATCATGACTCTATTAAAGTATGCGGCCACTCACAACTATTTCCTGTTTGATAACACCTTTTATAGACAGGATAGGGGTGTGGCCATGGGGGCTAAATATGCCCCCAGCTTGGCCAATCTGTTCATGGCCAAGTGGGAGGAGGATGTCATCGATTGCCAACGTCGACCGGAGATAATACTCTGGTCGAGGTATATCGATGACGTCCTCCTCCTTTGGGATGGCAGTGAGTCTGATCTTCTTATCTTTATGGCCCACTTGAATCAAAACACCAGGGGCATTAAATTTAATTATGAATCTAGCCAGCAGTCTATCCATTTTTTGGATCTCCAGATCACCATCGATAATGGTAGATTTGTGACATCTACCTTCTTTAAACCAACTGACCGGAACTCATACATACCTTTGGACAGTTGCCATTTGCCAGCATGGCTAAAATCTGTCCCTTTGGGCCAGTTTATGCGCCTCAAACGCAACTGTTCCAACCCCCTGACGTTTGAAAAGCAGGCCTTAGTCCTTTCCAAAAGGTTTGAGGAGAAAGGGTATGATAAGTCCACTCTTTCACAGGCAATGGAGAGAGCTAGAAACACCGATAGGCCTACATTATTGGCAGATAAGGTCAAAGGGTCCCCAACTGAGAGTTTTTCTCTGCCCTTTATCACCACATTCTCCGCTCAACACTTCAGCGTTAAGAAGCTTATCCAGAAGCATTGGCATATTTTGACAACTGATCAGGTCCTAGCGCCATTGCTTCCGGTTAGACCTAATGTGGTGTTTAGGGGTGCGTCTACCATTGGGAGCCGTATTGCCCCCAGTGTACATGACCCCCCTAGGGCTACTAGGACATTCCTTGAGAACCTAACGGGGTATTTTAGGTGCAAACGATGCCAAGTCTGCTCTCTAAATAGTTGCAAAAATAGGAAGATTTGCTCCTTCCAATCCACAGCAACCAATAAAACTTTTGAGGTCGAACCGTTTATAACCTGTTCGACTAAGGGGGTTATATACCTCATCCAGTGTCCCTGCGGCTTGCAATACATTGGCCGCACCAAAAGAGCCTTGTCAGTTAGGCTAAACGAGCATATCGCTAAAATTAGGGCAGGATTCGATAAACACTCCGTCTCCAGACATTTCGATTTAAAACATAATAGAGATCCCTCAAATACGTTGTTTGTCGGGATTGATAAATACCGCCCGCACTGGAGGGGTAGCAACCTTGTACGTGAAATATCCAGGCAGGAAATGGCGTGGATCCATAGGGTTAAAACCTATACGCCATTTGGGCTGAATATCGACACAGATATTAATGCCTTTATAAATAACTCTTAGATTCACTCACCTAGTTCATATTATGCTACCATGCGTCTTTTTATTTAGTTCTTATTATGATATCATGTATTATTTAAATGTATATGGTTCCTTCGAATAATGTCTGAATAATGTTCTTATTAAGGTTATTATGGTTTGTACCATGGAGTTGTCTGCCCTTTCTAATTACGTGGTTCTGTACACTTGAATGTCAACATATCAGAATCCATCAATAGGGCCCTCACTGCTGTTTAATTACAATATGTTAGTCACCAATATGCTGTGATCAAGATTTGTATCCCAGTCTAACACCTACATTGGGACGCAGCCTTTATATACTTTTTCCAGGTTCCAATCTATTTGGGGGTTATTGTCATTTTTAAATTGTATTTTTTAGTGTATTGTCATGCTGACCCTGTCGTTTTATTTTATTTTATCTCATTTTTTCTAATGAGTATACTCATGCCGGTTGCAATAGACGAACACGGCTACTAGTTTATGCTGTAGCTTTCAGTTCCCCTGTTGTATCCGGTCTCTGGAGCGTTTGTCCAGCCTTTTTCCAACGGAGCTGCTTGATTGGTTGTGATATGACCAGTTGATCAGCTCCCTTGGTTTTCACCAAAACGAGGCTTGACTGGCATACTCCATGCAGAATGTCTGTTTTTAATTTGCATTGGCACGCAGGGCTCCTCCGTTAGTCACGTCATCACGCCGCCGACGTGTCACGTGGTCGCGAGTGACCACGTGATGCGGACATGATCCCTGCGTCCTAATGATGATTTTTTAGATTATGTTTCCCGCAGCTGTTTGATGTCACGCTGCGGGATTCTATTTGTTTTGTATATACGCCGCGATGTGTGTATTATAGGAGCCTATTAACGCCATTACAAGCGTTTTTTGACATACGTCCCGCCAGCGCATGCGCACTAGTACTGGTTTGTCCCAGAATGAGGCCTGGTTCATCCAGTCATGCGCAGGTGCGGCTGGTGACGTCAGCTCCTCCCACACTGGCGTTTTTTGCTATTTTAAGGGGGGTGATTCGGTGTGTTGCCTGTGCCCCAGAGGAAGCGATTTGTCGCGAAACCAGGTCGGGCGGAACGTGCATCTACATCGGTATCACCCCCAGTTGACTGCATTTTTCCACACCATTGATGGGCTGTTTGGTCTGCTTCCGGCCGGAGCTTTAACTTGATAAGCCTGTCAAACACTGCTAAATTGTAAGTGTGCTTTTGTCATAAGTTTTTAAATAAACTAATTTTTTACGGATTTACACTATTGTGGCCTCCTATGTTTTCTATGTGGTATGGTCACCGTATCCTCTAACACGGGAGTGCAACCGAGATCGTTGTTCTGATTGTCCTACAAGCCTTGACTCTGCAGAGTTTAAATCTTCATGCTACCTGGGGTCTTCTTTTAATTAAGAGACCACCGGGAATCTGGTAAGCAGATTCATTACTCGTTTGGTGGAGGTCTCTTCTTTTTGGATTGTCACTTACCAATATGGACTTTTCTTTTCATATTCACTGGTGAAAGGACTTTTTTGTTTCCATTAAGGACTTTTTTCTGATAATTTGCTGTTCATTTATATTCCTCATATTATTCACGGATGATTTATTTTATTTGTTTTTGGACACATGTTTTCATTTTTATATTATGTGTAGCGCATCTTGTTTTTTCTCTATGTTTTCACTGTTTGTATATATCCAGTAAGGTGCAGCTTCACTTTATCACATTTGATTGTCACATAGTAGTATTTACTTTCTACCACTTAATATATTAGCGCGGTTGCTTTCCCATAATTTCACGGAAGTGATGTGATCTCTCCTCTCGGTGGTATTTTCAACCGCCGCTGAGGAGAGATCACATTACACAGTAAGTCGCACCAACACTACACTGACACACACTACACATTAACCCCCCAAACCCCCCTATCACAGTGTCACTGAATGCAGTGATCATATATGTACTGATCACTGCATTTAGTGTCAGTGTGACAGGCAGTGTGACAGGCAGTTAGTGTTAGGTTCAGGGTAGCCCCCGTACCCCCCCTATTAAAGTTTTAACCCCTTGATCACCGCCCTAGTTAACCCTTTCACTCCCTATTGCCAGTGGCACTAAGCGATCATTTTTCTGATCGCTGTATTAGTGTCGCTGTAGCTATTTTTTTTTATTGCGATTTTTTTTTACTAAAGACATGTGGCTGAATACATTTTGGCCTAAATGTTTCACAAAAATTTAGTTTGAGTTTTCTTATAACAAAAAGTAAAAAAAAAAAATTTTTCAAAAATGTCGCTCTATTTTTGTATATAGCGCAAAAAAATAAAAATCGCAGAGACGATCAAATACCACCAAAAAAAAGCTCTATTTGTGGGAAGGAAAGGACGTGAATTTTGTTTGGGAGCCACGTCGCACGACCGCGCAATTGTCTGTTAAAGCGACGCAGTGCCGAATTGTAAAAAAAACCTTGGGTCATTTAGCAGCATATTGGTCCGGTCCTTAAGTGGTTAAAGATGTCAACTTTCATGTTCGTGGGCACATTAATCGGTCGTAGTAAACATCGTTCATTCGCTTACTAATAATACAATGTTTTTGTCAGATGCAGGGTTAAACTATATTTGAACATTGCTTATTTATCTCATAAGATTTTTTGAACATGGTTGTCTAGATGTGTTGGTAACTAGATTTAAATAATATAAGTGGATTCAGTGTAATGTAAGGAGAGGATGCTCAGCAGCTGGTTACACATCTGGACTCAATGGCACAAGTGTGGGCCAAGAACAAAATTTTTAGGGTGTCACACACAGGTGATCCAGTGGATACTTGGTGTGTTTCCATGTGTGAAACTTGAGAAAAATAGATACATGTTCCTGCTTTGGTAAGGGATCCAATCATGTGTTCAGCTTTGAACTGCCAAAACAGACAATTGTCCCACACTTACAAAGAATGGCCCAGATTCAAGAAGCACTTGCGCGGGAGCAAGTGTGATTTGCGCCGCGCAAGTACTGATTTGCTCCCAGGCAAATTTGCGGCTGATTCTGTAAACCAGTTAAGCCTGAAATGCGGCCATTTTCCCGCGCACGCAGCCTAGCTGCTCTGGCGCAATTATAGCGCAATTTTGCGCGGGGTGTAAGTTGCGCCTTCATGGAATTCCCTCAGCGAATATGCAAATTAGGTACTGCCGATGATTCAGAAACATGCGCGTGTGATGCGCATCTTGCGCTGGAAGCGCGCAAGCTTTTTTCCCCGGGCAAACTTGCTCCTGCTAAAAGCAGGGGCAAGTTAGCAAAAGATGGCCACATGTCAGCTGCAGGAGCGCGCAACTTCAGCAGCACCTAGACAGACGAGCTGAACAAGCAGAGCACCCACATTTTCGGGACCTCACATCTGTGCACCAACATGCCAGGGGCAGCTATGGTTCTTGATATTCTATTGACTGAGCCAACTCGTAGGAGGGCACGGGAGAGGATTTACAGAGGGCGCTACAACCTTTTTGATATGAGTGATAATGAGGTGTATCGCATGTTTCGCTTCAGCCCTGAAGTCATCCTTGAGTTGGTAACAATCCTGCAGGATGACATCAGCAGCCCGACCCATCGGGGACAGGCAGTGCAGCCACTGGTGAAGGTAGTGGCAACCCTTCATTTTTTGGCAAGTGGCTCATTTCAGCGCACAGGTGGAGTGGTGGTGGGGATGTCCCAATCCAGCATGAGCAGGTGTGTGCACCAAGTGATCCCTGCAATACTCGGACGCATGGGCACACAATTTATCAAACCAACCACGGCTGACCTGCGGCAGAAGGCAATCAGTGATTTTTATGAAATAGCCAGATTCCCACGCACTGTGGGTGCAATAGATTGTACCCATGTGGCACTACGCCCCCCCCCGGAACCTCAAGCATATCTACTGCAACAGGAAGCATTGGCATTCGATAAATGTGCAGGTGATTGTGGATGCACATGGCCTCATATGGCATGTCCGTGCCAAACACCCAGGGTCAAGCCATGACAGTTTTATTTACCGACACAGCCCCATCCCAACCGAGTTTGACCAGAACATGTATGGAGACAGCTGGCTGATTGGTGAGTGACATGGGTGTCAGGTATGACTGCCCCCCCCCATGATGCAGACATCACAAGGGGCACATGCACGACTAACATCCTCCTGTCTTTTCCCTTCCAGGTGACTCTGCATATGCCCTGGGACCTCACATGATGACCCCATTTCGTAACCCTCAAACACCAGGAGAGGAAAGATTTAACGAAGCACATGCACGTACCCGTGCGGTGGTGGAGCGCACATTTGGCATCCTTAAATCTCGATTCAGATGTCTGGATAAATCAGGGGGGACCCTGTTGTATTCACCCAACTTTGTGTGCCAAATCGTCGGGGCATGTTGTATTCTCCACAATTTTGCAGAGAGAAGGGGCATGCACATTGAGCTACGCAATGACCTTACCCCCGAACCACGCAACCCCCCCCCCCCCAAGAAACACTACCGGATCTTCTGAGGGAAGAGCAATCCGGAATGGTCTTGTGGAACGTCTCTTTGCACATTAAACACACCCTGATCTTGTCACAAGTATAATGCATGTATGCACACCACTGTAGTCCCTAGCACACACACACGACACATGCACCCCAAATTGGATTAGACCCAACAATACCCCATGGTATTAGGGAGCAGCAACGCCGCGTCAAGGCTCCAATTATGTTGCTGTCCATTCATACACCTTTCACATGGCAGAGGGTGACACTCCTTTTCCAGCAGGAGTGCCACCCCCCCCCATTCACACACCAGTCACACTGTAGTATACACTCCTCACCGTGTGTAGGGACTACAAATAAATATAAAAGCTCATATTCTGAGCATATATAAAAAATAAAATAAACTCATATTCTGAGCATATATAAAAAATAAAATAAACTCATATTCTGAGCATATATAAAAAATAAAATAAACTCATATTCTGAGCATATAATAATTGTATAAAGTAGATCATTTTTTGGATTTCTTCTTTGGGCCAAGGGTGCCCCGGCTCTGGCTCCTCAATCTCCGTGGTGCGGAGGAGGCATGGGGTGGGGATTTAGGGGGGAGGAGCATCAACCCCTACTTCCAGACTCCTCGCAGGTGGTGGCTGCATGCCCTCCATGGCGTTGGCCAGGCGGGCGAGGATGGTGTTGGTCTGGGCCAACATCCGCATTTGGCGGGTGGTGGTATCCCGCTGATGACGGCGGGTAACTCTCTCCTCCCGCACTGCAGCGGTGTTGGCCTGCACAGCAGCGGTGTTGGCCTCCACCGCAGCTGCCATCCTGCTTAATAAAGCGGGGGCGTTCTCCTGAGCCACCAAGCAGGTGACTATGGCCTTGGAGTTGCCACTTATTTCCGCCAGGCTCTGTGAGACATGTTTGTCCCGGTCTGCATGCAGGGTGAGGGCATGCTGCACAGAGGTGGAGGTGGATGCCATGCTGTCCGCCAGACGTCGAACATCTCCCACCATGGCCCCTATATGGCGGGTCTGCAGGGCCTGCTCCTCCAGCAGACCGTCACGGAGGCTGGAGGATATATGCCTTGTTTTAGACACAGCCTTCCTGGGAGGAGAGGCTCGGGCACGGACAGAGGGAGAAGGGGAGGGGTCCACAATGGAGGGGCTTGCCCTGGAGGGGGATGACGTGCTGGGCGGGGGGATGGTGGGTTGCTCAGGGATGGTGGTATCCTCCTGGAGGGAGCCAGAGTCCTCCTGGATGAGGAAAAAGGAATCCTCCTCCACCACCACTTCCTCCTCCATACTTGGCCCAGGTAGGATCTCTTCCTGGACCAGCATTGCCATAATGTCCATGGGGCCTGACTGGACCCCTGGCTCTGGTATGGATGGCGTGGGTCGACCCGCAGCCGAAGACGGCCCAGCTTCATCATCATCATCATCACCACCTGTGGATGACACCAAAACGAAAGATTTTGCTGGTGCAACACACTGCTCACATGTTCACTTCTACCCCCTCCCATGGCACGGGAGGTGGGCCGCGATGTAAGATCCGTCTTAATCATGAGGAGGAGCTTATTGCCCAAACTTTTGTGCAGGAGCAGGTGGAGGGACTTGAAGGGTACGACTCCACTGTTGGGAACTTGGGGACTGGTAAGTTATTTTTGTTTCATATCTGCTGTGCATCATGGGAGGGGGTAGAAGTGAACATATTTGTGGGTAGAAGTGAAGATGGAACTAGTATTTTTATTTCATATCTGCTGTGCATCATGGGAGGGGGTAGAAGTGAACATATTTGTGGGTAGAAGTGAAGATGGAACTATTATTTTTGTTTCATATCTGCTGTGCATCATGGGAGGGGGTAGAAGTGAACATATTTGTGGGTAGAAGTGAAGATGGAACTATTATTTTTGTTTCATATCTGCTGTGCATCATGGGAGGGGGTAGAAGTGAACATGTGAGCAGTGTGTTGCACCAGCAAAATCTTTCGTTTTGGTGTCATCCACAGGTGGTGATGATGATGAAGCTGGGCCGTCTTCGGCTGCGGGTCGACCCACGCCATCCATACCAGAGCCAGGGGTCCAGTCAGGCCCCATGGACATTATGGCAGTTTATCCCGGACCCTGCGCCTCATGTCATTAAGTTTTTTCTGGATGTCATCCCAGGAACGCTCTTCATTACCCAGGGCATTGATGTCCAGGGCTATGGCTTCAAAGATAGCCCTCCTTTGGGCAACGGTGGTGTTTGCCCGCTGGGCACCATATAGAAGTTCTTTATGTTGCTGGAGTGCAGCAATTAAGATGTCCATCTCCGCAGCCACAAAGTTTGCCTTTCTTTTTTTAGTTCCTTTGGGAGGTGCCATCTCTTCAAAATGGGCTGAATTTCCTTGCTCAGGGGGGGTTGAAAAAAGCAGGATGAAATTCAGCAAAGAACCTGCGCAAGTCTGCCCCTATTTATTTGCTCAGTGCAAGCTGCTGAGCAGGATTTGCCCTGAAAGTATGCTAGGCGCAGTTTGACGCATGCGCAGACGGCAGCGCTCTAACTGCGCATGCGCGCGCCCGGCGCAAACCTCTGCTGAGCCGAAAAATCCTCATTTACATAGGGGCACACCCACTTTGACTTGCGCGGCCTTGCGCCCTCAGCTTTGCCTTAAACAGGAGCAAATTAACTGAACAAACGATTCCTGAATCAGCTGGCAATTTGGCAAAATTGCCCCAGCACAGAGAAATTCAGCTGAGCAGCTCATGTGCAAGTAATGGGCAAATCTACCTGAATCTGGGCCAATGTTTCATATTCCTCTTTCAGGCCTCAAATATAATTTTACTCAAGTATTCCTTTGGTTTCAATCTCATAGGGCTTCAAAGAGCTTCTAGACGGGAGCCTAGGAACCCCCACACCTGCAAGAGACCCACAACTGTGGAATGTTGAGGGTGGAGGAAGTGGTCAGGCCGCGTACACACGGTCGGTCCAAACTGATGAAAACGGCCTGAAGTCCAGTTTCATCGGTCCAAACCGACCGTGTGTATGGCCCATCGGTCTGTCGGACAAAAATGATAGGACTTGCTTTAAAAAATCGAACCGATGGACGGCTGACCATCGGTCAAAACCGATGGTTAGTACACAAAAGCATCGGTTCAAAACCCGCGCATGCTCAGAATCAAGTCGACGCATGCTTGGAAGCATTGAACTTCGTTTTTTTCAGCACTTTGTGTGTTTTACATCACCGCGTTCTGACCCGATCGGGTTTTGAACTGATGGTGTGTACGCACATCAGACCATCGGCCTGCTTCAGCGGTGAACCGATTAAAACGGTCCGTCGGACCACTCTCATCGAATGGATCGACCGTGTGTATGCGGCCTCAGTGTCATACACCACAGATTCAGGTAATAGATGTAGGCCTGCATATTTATAATGCATGGTGTGTTTTTAAACTTTAGTTGATGTTCTGCTTGTGGACCCTGAACCTACCCGTTTCACAAGTCAGTGCCCAGATCATGATACAGGACATAATGGTGTGCTTTTGTAACTTGGAAAAGATCAAGGGAGACTTGCTACAAATCATGGAAAAAAACCTTTCCGGTGGAGCAAAACCTCAAAAACATCATGGATGTGCTTGGGAGGATCTAAATATTCTAAAATTAGTTTTCTTTTTATTTAGTTTCTATAATGTTAATTACATTTTTTACAATTTAAAAAATTGGACATGTTGAACTTTAGAAGTTCCAGATTCAAAAATGTTTAAAAAAATGCCTGTTCATGTGTTTTATCCAGTTTTTTTTTACAAAATGCATTTTATATTGAAAACAAATACGCACATTTAAAATGTAAAGGCTTTTGCACTCAAAAATGTGTGGCTTCTTATATCAATATTGGGAAAAAAAGGTTATTTTTTTGTGTTTACACTGACAATGATGGGTATTTACTAAAGGAAAATACACATGGCACTACAAGTGTACTAGGAGAACCTAGGAGAAAACTAAAAGAAACACAAGCAAATAAAAAAAAAAAACAAGATGTTTTCAGTACAAAATATTTTTTAAGAACACATCAAGTTCATCTGGCATAGGAATGGCCCCCATACCCATAAAATAGTCAACATATTGTTGCCGCACATCATGGCCGCTTTGGGGGGCCATGCCAGTAAGGCCAGCTTCCAGGGCCGACAAAGGATTTTGGTCCTGGAGTGTGACCTCAGGCCCAACAGAAGCAAGATAATTTGGGGAATGTACCCTTAAAAAAATTATGCAGAACACTGCATGACATAACCACATGGTTCCATTTGTACTCCGCGAGGTTGATGGAGGTCATAAACAGGCAGAAATGGCTGGCCATGATGCAAAAGGCATTTTAAACAACTCTTCTGGCTCTGGCCAGCTGGAAATTAGACACCCTCCTCTCAGGGTGAGGGCAAGCATGAAATACATAGAATGTGATGTTAAAGGAGAAAAACTTACCTTAAAGGGGTTGTAAAGGTAAATTTTTTTCCTAAATAGCTTCCTTTACCTTAGTGCAGTCCTCCTTCACTTACCTCATTCTTTGATTTTGCTTTTAAATGTCATTTCTTCTGAGAAATCCTCACTTCCTGTTCTTTTGTCTGTAACTACAGGAGAGTCAGGACGCTCACTAACAGAGGCGTGGCTAGGGGGGTGCGGTCCGCACCCGGGTGACACCCGCTAGAGGGGTGACACCCGCTAGAGGGGTGACACCATCCCGACATTGAGGATTTTTTTTTTTTTTTTAGCTGACATGCCCAGCCAGAGGCGTACTAAGTGGGGGGCGGGGGGGAGCGGGCACACTGGTGTGGTGGCAAAATAGGCCGTACGCAGAGCACAGCGCCATTTTGCCCTGTGCTATAAAGCACAGAATCCAGTCTTAATGAAATAATGCTTATTTAAACTAAATAGATTCACTCACCATCATTCTCTGCCATTCATACAAAGAGACACCATCACCAGCCTGTTCTCATATCATTCTGCCAGCATGCCTGCCCAAAGGCTCAGCCAAGCCCCCTTTATTTACCCAAAACAGGAAGTGCTCACTGCACCCATTAAACACCTCCCTCATGGGAGTGGTTAACACATGATGTTCCACTGACACAGCTAACACCATATAAGGACGTTCCTTCTAACAGGAAGTCCCATAGAATACATGAATAGAATATAATACAATGGATACAATACAATGCATAGAAGTACATACAATGCTGCTAAAGGCTTATGGGCGTGGCAGGGAGTGCCACCCCTGCCTCTAACCGATCATAAGCTCTCATATTAATCGCCTGATAGAATCCTAATCTGCGCCATTCCATAGAATAATGCATATCCAGATTATACCCTTATTAAGGTGGAAAGGAAGCTATCTACAGGCGTACGCCACGAATCGCAAGCCCTGCTGATCAGACAAGACCCAGATAAGAGCGCACATCTGTCCATAACCACTAGTGTGCTCGCGGAGTGAGCGCATCCCCTCCTCAACGATCGTCGGTGCTAAATGCACAGAGGCCCCCTCGTTAGCGGACATACACCCACGCCGCAAACATCACACTCCAACCTCAAGACATTTTCTACTACCAGACGAGATTCAACCAGCCTCAGACTGCCCCAGTCAGTTCTATTTAGAGCGGGTTGTGGCAGTACTAAGACTGGGTGCCATTATGACAATACATATTAAATACATCTTCAAATTTCCACCAGTCCTCCCTTTTTGTCATATTGCTCCCACTTGTCCTTCCAATCTTGATAGTCTTCTTACACCGAGAAAGGAATCAGTCCTTATAGTCCATAAAAAGGAAAACACGGCTTGACATGTAGACTCTGTTCTTCAGGAGACATGACTTATAAGGAGGGCACAACTTGGTGAGCTGTAGTAATCGCAGATCGGTCTGGGGTCCTCTGTGTCTTGTAAATGGGTCCGGCTTCGGGGCGTCTTCATCAAGGAAAATGTGGTCATCTGCTCCGGCTCTGGTCACGCGTCCAATCAGGCAACAGGGGCGCCTCATCACGACATAGAAAGAATAGAAATAAAAACCACATGAGTATATATATTTCCATCAACCACGATCCGCTCTAAAATAAAAATTAAATCCCCAAAGATTCCCAGACCCTTCAAAAGGACTCCCAACCTTCACTTAGCTACAGCTCTGGCTCTGCCTTGCAGGGACCCAAACATTATCCATATGGGCCTGAACTCCAATTCCCAGTATCCCCGATCCAGGTATAACAATCTTTACTTGTAAATTCCCAGAAACCGCCCTTGGACCGTGAGAACTTCCTTGTAGCTTCAACAGTCACATGACTCACCAGTCACTCTCCTTTTATACTGAAGTGATCACTTTTATGTTGTTGGTTTTATTATAATAAAACCTACCCTCTTTTACCTGCACCATCCGGAGCATTGTTTTCTTTCTTTTCCCTGCATGACTTGCTTGGATGCAAAGTTTTTTCAAACTCCATGTCTGTGTGCACCTTGCATCAGTGGACACCACTGTTCACATCACCAGTTGGCGTTTAAATAAGCGGACCCTCTGTTCCTGTTCACGAATTGGAGTTGGAGCAAGTACACCTACGGTGAAGTTCTAGTCCAGGCTCACAGCCATCCATCAGGATACCCCGTGGTGAGTCTACTATTGTGCCATCGTCCAGCCGAGCAGAGCCGAGTGGAGTCCTTACATGCTTTTATGATCTGTTGTCGCTGACAAGCAGATCCACGTCATCTGGTAAGAGTATTCCATCTACTTCTGATTTTATCGTGCAGAAAGTTTTTCCAATGATGAGGATGTGGTCATACACCCCCTATTGATGGACTTTTTTTCTGTGTCTTCTTTTGTGTTGGTTGTTTTAAATGGACACTCATTTACAGGTCACTGTGTTCTCATCACATTGATGCATAATTTGCTCTTTAAAAGAATTTTTAGCGCTGCATATTTTTTCACAGTCACATGAAACATTCCATCCTCAATAGGTGTGAATTGTTCAATCGTATCATAAGCTCAAGCCCCCCCACCTTGTACATGCAGGAAACCATGCCCAGACCTGGTCGGGGTTGGTGCCTTCTAGCCGCCCCTGCCATTCCTACTTTCTCTTGTGCCATCAGATCCTTGCGATCGGCCACGATACAGGATGCTGGGACAGCTTCACCATCACGCATGAACCTCTTGAATTACCTTTTAAGCTGTAGATACCCAACCAACAAGAGGCAGAGACATAAAAACGAAAAACAATTCTACCCTCTAAAGACATCTCATTAAATTCTATTGACAAATGTCTGTTCGGAGTCTTCACTAGTTTGTCAATAATCCTCATACCAATCATAACGTCATAAATAGCATGTACCGCTGTCATCGCTGGGGACTAAAGCTCGGTGGAGACTCAGAACAGACCCCGCAATCCGTCCCGTTCACTTTCTTAAATAGTCATAAAATAGACTTTAAATAATAACTTGGGATGCTTTTCATCGTTACCTCTGCTAAAATTTACTAAACAAACAAATAAAAATAAACGAAGATACTACTAATTTCTTTGATGTAGTTGAGCCGCTTCTTGCAGTGGCTGGCGTGGTCTCATCCATCAAGTTTCTTTACAAACGACCCAGTCACCTGGTTGGGAAAAATGAAAACCAATTACAGTGTCGGGGTCCAGGAGAGACTCTCCTGAACCCCTTTGAAGTTCATGTTACAGTGATCGCACTCACCCCATCACCTGAGAATCGACGTGACAGCTGACGAGGGGAGTACGACCCTGGTTTCGGTTGACCTCCAAACAAACCTTATGACAATAACCCCGACCTCGGGACTGTGTTCCCTGCACAATCTGTGCGTGGCTTACCATCGCCTGTAATCGCTTACCATCTCCTGTAATACCTGGAACCATTGGCAGGTTCATCTAAAATGGGAACCTACTTCACCAGACTGTAAAAATATTAGTACTACAGCGCTAATTAAATATCAAATTATGGAGCATTAACAAAATTACCAAATAATAAACGCAGCAAAAAATGATGTAGGTCAAACAAAATAGTGCAATGTATATATAAATTAATTTGCGCTGAATATTAACTTGGAAAATGCAAATCGTGCTGATAAGTGATTTAAAGAAACTATCAAGTGTCAAATTAATAGGCAAAAAAATACAAATAAAGTCCAATTGCATAAATATACACCAGTGGTTTTCAATGAAACAACACCCAGATCAGTGTGATGATTAAAGGAAGGTGTGATGTGATCTCAAACAACGTGCTCCTGCTTCACAAGTAGAACGCCTCTTCCACATTAACCACAGCTCATGGAAAACAAAAGAGAGAAACTCTCATAGCGCAGCTGAGTATTAAACAATACAAGGAGGATAGATGGTCTCAAGCAATGGCACACTCACGAATCCACCGATTAAAAGCCGCATATAGCAACAATACACCGATCCTTCATTAAGCCGCTCAGCTCATATGATGTTTCCTCTCCTCATTCGAATCCTAGATCGAATCCTAGATCCGTCCCGCTCGTAACTCCTCCCCCACGCGTTACGTCAATAGTCACTTGACTTAGTCATGGGTCACTGCCTGTCCGCTCTCTGCTGATGTTATTTATAGTCAGCGTGGGAATCAGGCAGAGACGGGATTGGTAGTGAGGGAGTATTAGACATCTTACATCATTGCAAGCATAAACGAAGGATCATACACTGTTCATTAACATAGTGCATGTAGGCAATTTAATACAAAGAATAATAATTATTATAATAATTAAATTATAATTAAAAACATCATTTAAAAATCCAAGAACATCTAGTGGCATTATTAAACTGAGGATATGCTTATATGCATAGCAGCCTCTAGTGTTCACGAATTGGAGTTGGAGCAAGTACACCTACGGTGAAGTTCTAGTCCAGGCTCACAGCCATCCATCAGGATACCCCGTGGTGAGTCTACTATTGTGCCATCGTCCAGCCGAGCAGAGCCGAGTGGAGTCCTTACATGCTTTTATGATCTGTTGTCGCTGACAAGCAGATCCACGTCATCTGGTAAGAGTATTCCATCTACTTCTGATTTTATCGTGCAGAAAGTTTTTCCAATGATGAGGATGTGGTCATACACCCCCTATTGATGGACTTTTTTTCTGTGTCTTCTTTTGTGTTGGTTGTTTTAAATGGACACTCATTTACAGGTCACTGTGTTCTCATCACATTGATGCATAATTTGCTCTTTAAAAGAATTTTTAGCGCTGCATATTTTTTCACAGTCACATGAAACATTCCATCCTCAATAGGTGTGAATTGTTCAATCGTATCATAAGCTCAAGCCCCCCCACCTTGTACATGCAGGAAACCATGCCCAGACCTGGTCGGGGTTGGTGCCTTCTAGCCGCCCCTGCCATTCCTACTTTCTCTTGTGCCATCAGATCCTTGCGATCGGCCACGATACAGGATGCTGGGACAGCTTCACCATCACGCATGAACCTCTTGAATTACCTTTTAAGCTGTAGATACCCAACCAACAAGAGGCAGAGACATAAAAACGAAAAACAATTCTACCCTCTAAAGACATCTCATTAAATTCTATTGACAAATGTCTGTTCGGAGTCTTCACTAGTTTGTCAATAATCCTCATACCAATCATAACGTCATAAATAGCATGTACCGCTGTCATCGCTGGGGACTAAAGCTCGGTGGAGACTCAGAACAGACCCCGCAATCCGTCCCGTTCACTTTCTTAAATAGTCATAAAATAGACTTTAAATAATAACTTGGGATGCTTTTCATCGTTACCTCTGCTAAAATTTACTAAACAAACAAATAAAAATAAACGAAGATACTACTAATTTCTTTGATGTAGTTGAGCCGCTTCTTGCAGTGGCTGGCGTGGTCTCATCCATCAAGTTTCTTTACAAACGACCCAGTCACCTGGTTGGGAAAAATGAAAACCAATTACAGTGTCGGGGTCCAGGAGAGACTCTCCTGAACCCCTTTGAAGTTCATGTTACAGTGATCGCACTCACCCCATCACCTGAGAATCGACGTGACAGCTGACGAGGGGAGTACGACCCTGGTTTCGGTTGACCTCCAAACAAACCTTATGACAATAACCCCGACCTCGGGACTGTGTTCCCTGCACAATCTGTGCGTGGCTTACCATCGCCTGTAATCGCTTACCATCTCCTGTAATACCTGGAACCATTGGCAGGTTCATCTAAAATGGGAACCTACTTCACCAGACTGTAAAAATATTAGTACTACAGCGCTAATTAAATATCAAATTATGGAGCATTAACAAAATTACCAAATAATAAACGCAGCAAAAAATGATGTAGGTCAAACAAAATAGTGCAATGTATATATAAATTAATTTGCGCTGAATATTAACTTGGAAAATGCAAATCGTGCTGATAAGTGATTTAAAGAAACTATCAAGTGTCAAATTAATAGGCAAAAAAATACAAATAAAGTCCAATTGCATAAATATACACCAGTGGTTTTCAATGAAACAACACCCAGATCAGTGTGATGATTAAAGGAAGGTGTGATGTGATCTCAAACAACGTGCTCCTGCTTCACAAGTAGAACGCCTCTTCCACATTAACCACAGCTCATGGAAAACAAAAGAGAGAAACTCTCATAGCGCAGCTGAGTATTAAACAATACAAGGAGGATAGATGGTCTCAAGCAATGGCACACTCACGAATCCACCGATTAAAAGCCGCATATAGCAACAATACACCAATCCTTCATTAAGCCGCTCAGCTCATATGATGTTTCCTCTCCTCATTCGAATCCTAGATCGAATCCTAGATCCGTCCCGCTCGTAACTCCTCCCCCACGCGTTACGTCAATAGTCACTTGACTTAGTCATGGGTCACTGCCTGTCCGCTCTCTGCTGATGTTATTTATAGTCAGCGTGGGAATCAGGCAGAGACGGGATTGGTAGTGAGGGAGTATTAGACATCTTACATCATTGCAAGCATAAACGAAGGATCATACACTGTTCATTAACATAGTGCATGTAGGCAATTTAATACAAAGAATAATAATTATTATAATAATTAAATTATAATTAAAAACATCATTTAAAAATCCAAGAACATCTAGTGGCATTATTAAACTGAGGATATGCTTATATGCATAGCAGCCTCTAGTGGCCACAGAAAATACAGCACTTAAAACTCCAGCAGATGCTGCACTACATCAATCAATGAGCAGATATAGTTGCAATATAAAAATATATATGAAAATATCTATAAAGTACATTTATATAAAAATAAAAATACAATTATAAATAACAACATACCATTTAAAAAATAATAAAATATTCTAGAATTAAAATATTTTAAAGAGAGGAATATATAAAAAATAAAAAATATATATATATATAAAAGTCATCACGTAAGGAGACATCTTGTACACACTTAATAGTCAGAGATGAAACAATTGAGGTCAAATTCAATATTTAACCCATTGGGCGATAATGATCTCATCTCATGAATCCATTTTGATTCAGATTGACTCAATGTCCGTACCATGTGGCTACCCCTCCAATGTGGGTTGTATTTAGCAATGGCCCAAAATTTTAATTCTTTGGGGTCCCTATGATGGCACAGGTCAAAGTGTCGTGACACATTATGTTTAGGGAAGCCCTTTTCTATATTTTGCACATGCTCCCTAAGACGTTTCCACAGGGGCCTTTTAGTGCGGCCAATATATTGGCCGCACTAAAACGATGTTTTTAATTATAATTTAATTATTATAATAATTATTATTCTTTGTATTAAATTGCCTACATGCACTATGTTAATGAACAGTGTATGATCCTTCGTTTATGCTTGCAATGATGTAAGATGTCTAATACTCCCTCACTACCAATCCCGTCTCTGCCTGATTCCCACGCTGACTATAAATAACATCAGCAGAGAGCGGACAGGCAGTGACCCATGACTAAGTCAAGTGACTATTGACGTAACGCGTGGGGGAGGAGTTACGAGCGGGACGGATCTAGGATTCGATCTAGGATTCGAATGAGGAGAGGAAACATCATATGAGCTGAGCGGCTTAATGAAGGATCGGTGTATTGTTGCTATATGCGGCTTTTAATCGGTGGATTCGTGAGTGTGCCATTGCTTGAGACCATCTATCCTCCTTGTATTGTTTAATACTCAGCTGCGCTATGAGAGTTTCTCTCTTTTGTTTTCCATGAGCTGTGGTTAATGTGGAAGAGGCGTTCTACTTGTGAAGCAGGAGCACGTTGTTTGAGATCACATCACACCTTCCTTTAATCATCACACTGATCTGGGTGTTGTTTCATTGAAAACCACTGGTGTATATTTATGCAATTGGACTTTATTTGTATTTTTTTGCCTATTAATTTGACACTTGATAGTTTCTTTAAATCACTTATCAGCACGATTTGCATTTTCTAAGTTAATATTCAGCGCAAATTAATTTATATATACTTCACCAGACTGCTGCTTGCCGATTCAAATTCTATCAAAGAAAGACAGTCTTGGCACAAACTTGATTTAGAATTAGAAAGATTAGTGTTATTAGTTCGAAAAACTGTCATTTTTACATTTATTTATCCCCCCTTCTTCCTCATTACAGACTGGAGGAAGAACAAATAATGAAATAGCCTATGATACTTTAAACCTTCTTCGACTCGTATTTATCCATGTGTACAGCTGTCTACATACACCTGCTCTCTATGTACAGAAACTTCCGAAGCTTCTTGGACCTGAAAAATACTTAAGCAGAAATCATTACTCCATCCCTCATATTTATCCTGCAGAGAATGGCAAACAAAAATGACATTCCTGTAAATTTTCAATGACATTCTTTCAAAACCGATTCAAACAAAACCCTCTATAACCCTTACTTTCCCCGTTTCTACAAAAATACTACAGCCGCGACGCATCGGAGGATCACCGCGGTAAATTTGAACATATTCACGTTACTACATACAAACATTGATATACAAATGTGGGGGAGATATTCATAGTATCCAAAACAAAAATGAAAAAAACAAAAACCAGACGGAAATCTGCCTTCACTTACAGCAATAGACGAAAATACAATGGGGAAAATATGAGAATAGCGCGAGAGCCTTGCATAGACAGCTATACAACATTCTCCTTTGAGGGTCACCAAAGCGTGTACCACGCCTCCATCCACACTCATCATTACAGATTTCTGAAACCGCAGCGAAACCACATCCACTCCAGAGGGATACCCAAATAGTATCCTTGGCAATCTTTTAAAGGGGTCTAAATGCCTTTGCCCCCAAAACTAGGCTTCGTGCACCGTGTAACCGTCTGACTGTGGGAAGCCTTCCTTCCCACGCGATTCAAATCGACTTATCGTCTTACTTCCCGCGTCCGAGAGAAACCGTTGCACCCATATCGGGGAGCACCGCCCGGTGCCTTCTTCTACGGTGCATTGACGGACTACAACCACTATCTGGTCCAGTCCCTCAACTAGAAAACCCTAACCGAGGCATCATCTCTATGGCTTGTTGTCCCAACCCTCCTGGCACAGAACTAGAGTAACTATGCCAAATGATTCGTCAACAACCACAGATCAACCCCCAAATTAGGCCTCTACCCCTCACAGTGTATGCATCCCATACACTGCGTCGCCAGACTAAACCACACGGAACACTTACGCCCAGTTACCACCTGCAGAATAATGTGGCTTCTGTCTGCATCTAGAGATTACAACAGTAATGGTGAAGCCCTCCTGTTTGCTCCAAAATACCCAAAACTGTATTTACAGTATAACACTTCACAAAAATGACTGAAATTAAACTTTAAAACACTCTTTTAAACGCCAAAATATTTTCCGTTGTCCTTTCAGGACACAAGTCTCATTGTTAATCTTTCGGAAGACTTCAAAAACTCCTCCCACTGACTTCCTGCTTATATATATATATAAATGCCGAAAAAGGACTTCCTGTTGTATGCTGGTTCAGGAAAGGTAAAACAATCTCCTCCCATCTGCAGAATAGGAGTTGATCTCCCCCCCCCTGACCCTACGATCTTCAAATACAAATGAATTGCCAAGGACCCCAAATATTCAATATTCAAACACCAACAAAATTCAGTGCATGCAAAGCAGTCTTTTCACCAAAAAACGAAATTCTTACACAAAAGCCTCCACTCTTATACTGCAAAGTCAGCCGGTAGGTTAGTCAGATCTTTTATATAAATTAGCCCTAGCACGCAAGCACAATTCAAAAGATAGCGCTTAAACTGTATCTCAAAAATGGCCAGCAACAATGGCGCCATTTACGCTTGCAAAAAAACACTGTCTACCAAAGGACAGACCGTACTACACAAAGGAAAACAAAAATGTTGTCCACCAGATCCCAACAGAAAATACTGCGCTACTCAATTCGCACTAAACATCAAAATCTGCCCCAAAGGCTGCAAAATTCCACTTAGTCACATGGTATCACACCCAAAAGATGACCCAGGATGACCCACAGAGCAAACAGACTGCACCTCACAAAATGGCCGCCAACGACCATAGCAGGAAACAAGATGGCTGCCATATGCAGCCCCCAAAAACCTGCCTAGAATCTTTCTCCACAAAAACAAAACATGGAACATCAAATATGAACATTAAAAACATTTTCTAAAAACAACCAACCAACAAGGCACACACTTTAGGCTCCTTCAAATCGGACCTTTTTATGGTGTGAACCCCTCACAATGAGCACAGGGATGGTGGGAACCCCTCACAATGAGCCCAGGGATTCAACACTAGTCACCCCTCCCTCCCAGAGCCGCATTTGAGGCTGCTTCAAATCGGACCTTTTGCCAACACAGCACATTCAAAAAATTTCAGTTACATGCGCAACATTAAAACAAAAACACTTTTCCTCAAAGCTCATGTACACACCGTGGCATCACCTTTCATAACAAGCCATTTAAGAAATTCACAGTGAGGTCACATTTAAAATCTTAAAAAAAAAAACTCTTCATGCTCATGTAACAAGCCATTCAAAAAATATACTCAGGTCACATCATTTAAAACGCCTGCTATTGTTTACAGAGGGTTACCAACTTTGACTCAGTGATGGGACAGCCATGCTGGTTGCCCATCCCCCCCCCCCAGCCTCATGGCACACCAAACAAATCACCCCTCCCCCACTAAAGCACATGTTTCCTTCATCAGCCAAACAATTCAATCACAGTTCAGCCACACTCACAGGGACATGTCTTTTGGTCCCATACAAAGGTAAAAATCACAATTTATTCATTTCTATTCCTCACATAGATCATGAACATATTACACATGACTTTGCTCTAAAAATTGTACACTCAAGAAACACAGAGATCCAACACTAGTCGCCCCTCCCCCAAGCCGCATGGCCAGAGAAACCATCTTACACCATGGAACATGCCTTGCCTGGCCGAACTATACAAAGGCAACCCGTCCAACATAAAATGATGTAAATACACACAGTCTCCATTTCTCATACACAGGAACAAGACATTCAGGTTCAAACAAAGTCTCAGCCGCACACATGAGGACATTACATTCAAAAGATACAAAATGTCTCCCTGCACACATCGCAGGCTGAATAATGCCACCTCTATACTGACAAATCATCCACAATATACAGTTTCCATATGCATCATAAAAATTTTATATCCAACTTTCAGAAGTTTCAGAATCAGAACACTGTCCGCCCCTCCCCCAAGCCGCATGGTCCACCACATGATCAGAGAAGCCATGCCTGGCTAAACAAACCGTACACAAAAGGTAATTTTTCCAAGCAGTTTTAATCTGGTCAAACAATCAATTACTTACTTACAAACTGTTCAGCCACACAAACATTCAGACATTCACACATAAACATTCCAGTCCATGACAAAATTATACGATCAAATCCACTCTATTTCACAAACGCAAGCAATCATAACGCAAGCCATCATACACGTGTCCAATCGCTCGCACACACACACGTGTCCAATCGCTCGCACACACACACGTGTCCAATCGCTCGCACACACACACGTGTCCAATCGCTCGCACACACACACGTGTCCAATCGCTCGCACACACACACACACGTGTCCAATCGCTCGCACACACACACACATTATTTCAAAAAGACGAAAACTTTGTTTTTTTGTAGAGCAGAGCCCCCCACCACGCATCGGAACAGAAACCTACTCTTCCCCATCTGAACCGATGTGAAAAGGGGGCCCAGACTACTCCTAAATTCTGGCCCGCCATCTGTGGTGGCAAAATAGGCCGTACGCAGAGCACAGCGCCATTTTGCCCTGTGCTATAAAGCACAGAATCCAGTCTTAATGAAATAATGCTTATTTAAACTAAATAGATTCACTCACCATCATTCTCTGCCATTCATACAAAGAGACACCATCACCAGCCTGTT
Organism: Rana temporaria; assembly: GCF_905171775.1. Lineage (NCBI taxonomy): Eukaryota > Metazoa > Chordata > Amphibia > Anura > Ranidae > Rana > Rana temporaria. The sequence goes on along the minus strand of NC_053495.1, from coordinate 84,069,045 downwards.
CTCATATCATTCTGCCAGCATGCCTGCCCAAAGGCTCAGCCAAGCCCCCTTTATTTACCCAAAACAGGAAGTGCTCACTGCACCCATTAAACACCTCCCTCATGGGAGTGGTTAACACATGATGTTCCACTGACACAGCTAACACCATATAAGGACGTTCCTTCTAACAGGAAGTCCCATAGAATACATGAATAGAATATAATACAATGGATACAATACAATGCATAGAAGTACATACAATGCTGCTAAAGGCTTATGGGCGTGGCAGGGAGTGCCCCCCCTGCCTCTAACCGATCATAAGCTCTCATATTAATCGCCTGATAGAATCCTAATCTGCGCCATTCCATAGAATAATGCATATCCAGATTATACCCTTATTAAGGTGGAAAGGAAGCTATCTACAGGCGTACGCCACGAATCGCAAGCCCTGCTGATCAGACAAGACCCAGATAAGAGCGCACATCTGTCCATAACCACTAGTGTGCTCGCGGAGTGAGCGCATCCCCTCCTCAACGATCGTCGGTGCTAAATGCACAGAGGGCCCCTCGCTAGCGGACATACACCCACGCCGCAAACATCACACTCCAACCTCAAGACATTTTCTACTACCAGACGAGATTCAACCAGCCTCAGACTGCCCCAGTCAGTTCTATTTAGAGCGGGTTGTGGCAGTACTAAGACTGGGTGCCATTATGACAATACATATTAAATACATCTTCAAATTTCCACCACACTGGGTAGTGTCAGGTCGGCCCATCCCCCCCGTGACTGCAGCAATGACAGTGCTGAGCGCCGCGGAATCGGAGTGACATTGAGGCAGGCAGTGCTGACTGCCGCGGTACAAGAGGAGGGGGGGTTGCGGGGTGACACCGCTGCACCATCCATCCCCTCCTCTCACAGCCTCGGGCTGTTAGCGGTGCTCGGCACACAGGCACAGCCGAGTGAAGCCGCTGCCGCCTCCCCCTCCTCTCTGTTTGTGTGTACAGAGGGGGAGGGGCCGAGGGGACCTTCTATCCATGTGCCGTGACAGTCGCTGCGATGATCTGAGGTACTGAATGGGGAGGGGGGTGTTTGCACCTGGGGGGTTTCACTGGGGGGGTGTCTGCACTGAAGGGGGTGTGAACTGAAGGGGGTCCAGAGCTGTGGGGGCTGTATAATGTAAAGGGGTCCAGAGGTGCAGGGGGCTGTGTAATGTAAAAGGGGTGCAGTGATGCAGAGTGCTGTGTAATGTAAAAGGGTGCAGGGGGCTATGAGATGTAAAGGAGTCCAGTGATGCAGGGGGCTGTGTAATGTAAAGGGGTGCAGTGATGCAGGGTACTGTGTAATTTTAAAGGGGTGCAGAGGTGCAGTTGTGGAGAGGGGTACACTGTAATAACAAAGAGATATTGAAGGATGCAGAGGTATGCAGGGGGCACAGTGGGGTGTTTTTACATTTTAATGTGGGGGGGGTGCCAGATATTGGATTCGCCCCGGGTGCCAAATGCTCTAGGTACGCTCCTGGCCTATAGGCTCCTGAGATGTGAATTCCGCAACGTAGAGAGTGTCCTGATGCTCCTGTAGTCCAAGGGAGGGGGCGAGCACGACACTCCACACCAGGGAGAAAGCCTTGCATTACTGTGTGGAGTTACAGACAGAAGAACAGGAAGTGAGGATTTCTCAGAAGAAATAAGGACATTTAAAAGCAAAATCAAAGGATGAGGTAAGTGAAGGAGGACTGCACTAAGGTAAAGAAGCTATTTAGAAAAAAAATTGTACCTTTACAACCCCTTTAATATAGTCCTTCTGCAAAACTTGAATGATGGCATAACAGGTCTCTGGAATTATTTAACCCCCAGACTCTGGGGGGATAGGCCTGTTGAGAACTTGAGGTCCTGCAGGCTTCTCCCTGTCACCAGGTAGCGCAACGTGGCAACTAGCCTCTGCTCAGCAGTGATGGCTTCCCGCCTAATGGTGTCCTGTCTGATGATATAGGGGGACACCAAAGCCAAACGATGCTGAAAAACGGGGTCCGTCATCCGGAGAAAATTCCTGTAGTCATCAGGGATATTTTCCTGGGTCTCCCACAACAAAGACATGCGACAGAATTGGTCTCGCTGGAGCAACCAATTCTTGGTCCATGAACTCCTCTTTACCCTGTTCATGGACTGGAGTTGGCATAAAGCAACAATCCCAACACCAAGCACAGCACAATCTCGGTGACAAGAACGTACCCACAACATGGCTCGCAAACGGTCGGCTGGTCAGAACGAACTAAAAGAACACACTGAAGAACAGCAAGGCCTATGAAGAACGACCTGTAAAACAGTAACGAGCGGACAAGAACGCACTAAAGAAACAGATACGAACTGACTATAAGCACTGAAAGACAGATAGCAACCCACAAGCACAAACTGAACACCAAAAAACATCTTAAAAGCACGAAGACTGAAAAGTGTGAATCGTCCCTCACCAAACTATTACTAACATGTGGTAACATGAAATTAGCAAAAGCGTCCCAAAGGGTGGCGCCATTTGAATGGAACTTCCCCTTTATAGTGCCGTTGTACATGTTGTACATCACCGCGATTTGCTCGAGCGTTTTTTTTTTCATGAACGTGTGTATGCAAGGCAGGCTTGAGAGGAATCACGATGAATCACGTCGAGAAAAACGTTGTTATTTTGCAGAACAGGAAAAACTGTCGTGTGTACGTGGCATAATAGGTGGTTGAGAAATTAGATGTGTAATTTATGCTTGTAGAACGTCTGAAGGTGCTACTTCACTGGTGGGCCTCTGTATGTGGCCAGGCTGTAAAAAAGTCACACACACATGTGGTATCGCAATACTCAGGGGGAGTAGCATAATGTATTTTGGGGTGTCATTTTTGCTATGTACATGCTATGGGTTGGAAATATCATTTTTTTTTTTAATTTTTCGAAAACATCTGGAAAAAAAATATCTGTTCAAAAGACTCATTATGCCTCATAGATTATACGTTGGGGTGTCTGCTTTCCAAAATGGGGTCCATTGTTCTGGTGCTCCAGGGCCTTTAAAAGTGTAATAGATGGTTGAGAAATTATATGTGTAATTTACAGTATGCTTGTAGAACGCCTAAAGGTGCTACTTCCATGGTGGGCCTCTGTATGTGGCCAGACTTTGTAAAAGTCTCACATGTGCTATCACCATACTCAGGAGGAGTAGCAGAATGTATTTTGGAGGTGTAATTTTTCCTATGTGCATGCTATGTATTGAAAATATCTTAAAATGTGACAACTTTGTGTAAAAAAAAAAGAGTTTTCATTTTTTTTCAACATTTTCCAAAAACTTCTGGAAAAAGATGAACTATTCAAAAGACACATCATGCCTCATAGATTATGCGTTTGGGTGTCTGTTTTCCAAAATGGGGTCATTTTGTGGGCGTTTCCATTGTCCTGGTGCTCCAGGGCCTTTAAAAGTGTGATAGGTCGTCATGAAATTATATGTGTAATTTATGTCCCTTGAACACACGACCGTGCTCCTTGCATTTTGGCCCTCTGTATGTGGCCAGGCTGTGAAAAAGTCTCACACATGTGGTATCACCATACTCAGGGGCATAGGCGTGCGCACAGGGTGTGCCAGGTGTGCCCAGGCACACCCTAATCACTCCCTGCAGTGCAGATTCCCCTTGCTGCCCGGTGCCCACTCCCACAGCATGGCTGGCTTCTCTCCTCTCCCATTGGCTACTGCAGTGGGCACACATAGATGATATTTCAGGATGAGTGGGGGAAGGGGTAATGTTATTTACCGGCTTCTTCCCTTTCTGAATGAACACAGTGAGATCGGTAACCATGTTTTTGAGCTTTCAGGTGCACACCCTAAAGCAACAGGTTGCGCACACCTATGCTCAGGGGGAGTAGAAGAATGTGTTTTGGTGTGTAGTTACAAGCATGCATATGCTGTGTGAGAGAAATAACCTGTTAATATGACAATTTTGTAAAAGAAAAAACAATTAAAATATTCAGCTTGCATTGTGGGAAAACATTACAACTTCAAAAAACTCACCATGCGACTTACTAAATACCTTGGGATGTCTACTCCAAAAGAAGGTCATATGGGGGGTATTTATACTTTCCTGGCTTGTTAGTGTCTCAAGAATTGAGATAGGCTTTCAGTACATCAGGTGTGATCAATTTTTAATGATTGGCACCATAGCTTGTTGTCTCTATAACTTTCACAAAGGCCAAATAATATACACTAATTAGGGTTATTTTTACCAAAGATATGTAGCCGTAAAAAATTTGCCCAGAATTTATGGAGAACAATTACTAATTTGTAAAATTTTATGACAGAAACAAAGAAAAAAATGTTTCACCACATTTTTAGTCTCTTTTAATTTATAGCACAACATTTTTTTTAAAAACTCTAGCGATTAAATATCACTAAAATAAATCTCTATTTGTGTGAAAAAAGGACGCAAATTTAATTTGGGTACAGTGTTGCATGACTGAGTACTTCAAAGTGTGAGAGTGCTGAAAATTGGTCTGGGCAGGAAGGGGGGTGAAAGTGCCCTGTAAGCAAGTGGTTAAGCTAGTTTTAGCTCTTCATTGTGCAGTTTAGTACAATAAATTAAAATTTGGTAGAATTAGCTTTTCATGTTGCATTTTAATTGTCAAATCTATGGGGTTTCCTTAAAAGAAAAGGTGCATAACACCCCTTTTCTGCTGATGCTAACCCTGCAGGTATTGTTTAGCAAATGGCACATGAAAATTGTTTTATGTATTTCTCAGAAAGTCAAAAACAAATAAGATCTGAACTTACAGAATATTCTGATTCTTGCACATGCAATTGTTTAGTTTATTAAACAGGCTGTGTGGCTGTGAATTTATACTGTAATTTACACAATGTCCACTAGATGGAAACCAAGGGCTGCTATAAGATTTACTTTAAGCTGGAAGACTCTCAAAATTTCAATTTCTGGCCTTGGTCATTCAAACTAATTTTCCAACATCTTGAATACTGTCTTTGATGGATGCTGTTTATTTTGACCACTCCAAAATACTATGTTTTGTTAGATCTTTATAAACACATTTTTGCTGTAAGCAGTGCTTTTTATTGGACAGTGTACACAGATGAACATTAATCTATGTGTATGTATTTATTTTAATTTTTTGGTATAGTACCCCAAAGGTTGATAGTGTTTCTCTATTACTACAGATTATAGTCAAGATACTTCCCCAAAGAATATGTGGCATAAAAGTCCTAAAAACTATGTAACCTTGCATAATTTGCTTTTCTTTGCTTTCTTCTCTTTCTGCTATTGGATATAGAAAAAATAAACAGCCCTACCTATTTACAGATAATGACACATTGCCTGATTTTTAGAAGAAAAGCGTCCAGTCAACCTAAAACTACCCCAGTAGCTTTTTCAGTATGTCAAAAGTTTTCTAATTGTAGCGGGGTCGTCCTGTCAGAAGTCTAATGACAGGCTATCCCCACTGGACTTTATTCATGCTTGTAAATATGTGAGTTACCTTTAAGGAGTTATGCATTGTGGGATTGCAAGTAGCGGGAGATATGGACTCCATTGACTCTTAGGAGAAACAGACTACACATCCCACAATGCCCTGCGACATTAGAACATGTGACACCTCCGCACAGACTTATGGGGGAGGTTACTTAAAGAGAGGGCGCGGCTGATTTCGGCCTCTCGGGACCTGCATCTTCTCCTCTGCGGAGCTGCTGACAGAGCACAGTCGTGCAAATAGGCCAGAAGCCTGGGCCTAAATCCACCCGGGAGAGCAGCCATCGAGAAGGAAGCAAGACTCCAGCATACAGCCTGTGTTCCCGAAGATCGAAGAGGCAGCCCAGCTGACAATTGAAACAGTGGAGCCACCCTCGTCAGGGATCCTTGTGCTGTGGAGCAGTGTTTCACTAACGCGCCTTCTGAGGAGAATTCAGGCGGGTCGGCCTGTCGGGTGAGAGAGCATATGCTCAGCTTTTGACTTCCACATAGACAGACACCTTAGTGCCACCCCACAGGCCACAGACACACATTCAGCCTCCGGCTAACTCATAAAGGCCCAGTTAACTGTTTAAACGTTTATAGAAGTGACTGACGCTGACAAGCGATCAATTCACCAGCGCTTACTGTTCCCGATACTTCGTTCAGTACTTTCTTCCTGATTGCCACTTGTGGATTACAAATTTAACATGCACCAACCGGCCGCAATGTTGTTCCGCGGAACTGCTCGCTAGAGGGAGCTCGCGAGTATAGACTTCCTACTTTAGTTTAAGTGAATAGCGCTATTCTTTAGTTTGACCCCTTTTATTTGTTAACTTAATTGCTTATTCCTGCAAGGGCCATTGCGGAATCATAGTGAGTCATTACCTAACAGTTATTTGTTTGTGATTCAAATCTATGCTTGTTTCTTAAGTTCACATAAAGTAAACTTATCCTTCTTGATTTAAATATATCAACTGTGTGAAGTGTATTTTCTCGTCTGGAGGGACCATCCATAAAAGCAGGTAATACTATGGTTATATTGTCACTGCATGTAGTGTGCCTGCTATTGTGACCCCAGCCAAGCAGAGGTCACAATACCTTACTCACCAGACTTCTGATGTGTCAAGGGAGGGTTTGAGACAGTTAAATAGGGGTGAACAAGCCAAAGAGAGTAGATCCCAAATCAACCAGTGGCTCCTTCAGGGGTAGCGCTACATAATATTTTAGAGACAACTGCCATGGTAAAAGGTTTTATGAGACAAGGGTGTTTCTGTTCCAAAATATCTGAACAAATTGTCTCTCCTGAAGACAACAGGTTGTCCCAGATGGTAGCAAAACAGGAGGCACTGGCAATCCTTTTTTGATATATCTCTTAAGCCTCGTACACACGATAGGTTAACCAGAGGACAACGGTCTGAAGGACCGTTGTCATAGGTTAACCGATGAAGCTGACTGATGGTCCGTCACGCCTACACACCATAGGTTAAATAACCGATCGTGTCAGAACGCGGTGACGTAAAACACAATGACGTGCTGAAAAAAATGAAGTTCAATGCTTCCAAGCATGCGTCGACTTGATTCTGAGCATGCGTGGATTTTTAACCGATGGTCGTGCCTACTAACGATCGGTTTTGACCTATCGGTTAGGAATCCATAGGTTAATTTTAAAGCAAGTTGGCTTTTTTTAACCTATGGTTAAATAACCTATGGGGCCCACACACGATCGGTTTTGACCGATGAAAACGGTCCTTCAGACCATTGTCCTCTGGTTAACCTATCGTGTGTACGAGGCCTTACAATGTAAGATTTGCATACCTTCCAACTTTTGAACTCCGCAAACAGTTGAGGGGCACACCACAATGCAGCAGAACGTGGGTGTGGCCAGCACAGAAGTGAACGCAGCTATACGGGTATGGTTTAAATTCCTATCCCCTTTAACCTCTCATTAGAATCCCACTTGGAACTGGAAGAGTCATCACAATATCCAAAAAGGTATTGTTCACAGGCAAGTGTGCAGAGTACAATCAATAAATTACCTCTTCCTTCTAGCACAAATCCCCCTAAGCCCATATACTCCTTTGCAGTTCTCCCCTCACAGCCCCAATCCCCACCTATTAAAAATTTCCCTCACAGCCCTAACCCCTCTCAGTACAGACCACCCTCCAAGCTCCTTCTTAGTATAGACCCCCTAGTACATACCACCCCCACAGCACAGACCACTCTCTAGCCCTATACTCAGTGCAGACCCCCCAATACAGACCTCACCAATGGCACAGACACCACCCCCACCCTTATCAGTACAGACCCCCCACTACAGACTGTCCCCACAGCACACTCACCTCTATCCCCACCAGTACAGAATCCTTCATAGTATAGACCCATTCCTTCCCAACCAGCATAGACCTCCCCTCCAGTTTTCACCCCCCCCACCAGTAGAGACTCCCTTTCCAGTCCAGACTGCCTCCTGTCCCACCAGTGAAGACCTCCCCCGAGTATGGACCTCCTCCCTCCCAGGACAAACTCCCCTTCTATTACAGACCGCCTGCTTCCCCATCAGTACAGCCCTCCCACCAGTACAGACTTCCTTCTTCTCAACCAATACAGACTCCCCTTTCAGTTCTCCCTTTCCACCAGTACAGACCCCACTTCCAGTATAGGTCTCCTCCCCCCTCTCCCTCCAAGAAAGAGTCTACCTCCAATACAGACCCCGTTCCTTCCTTGCAGCATTTCCAGCAATGTGGGGCAGCTTTAGATCTTCCAGTCAGCATCAGTGAACTATTCTGACACCCACTAGCTGAGATGGGGAAACAAAAAGCCAGAGAGATTTTACAAGATGGCGATGCAGCCCACAAGCCTACTGCTTCTTCCACCAGTGGATCTCTGGGCAGGATGCTGCTAAAACAGTTCTTACAGGTACACTCATACAGTGAGGGAAAAAAGTATTTGATACCCTGCTGATTATGTACGTTTACCCAATGACAAAAAAAAAAAAACAGTCGATAATTTTAATGGTTGGTTTATTTTAATGGTGAGACACAACAACAATATCCAGAAAAATGCATTTAAAAAAGTTATTAATAAGCATTTTAACCAGTTGCCGAACAGCCGCCGTCATTATACGGCGGCAGGTTGGCTCCCCTGCGCAAATCGACATATCTGTATGGCGGGCACTTTAAGGGGTATAGGGGGGGTGTGTCGCGTGATGTAGGAGCTGATGCACGTGCCCGGCAGCCGTGATGTCCGCCGGGCACCCACGATCTCTCCTGATACAGAAGAGAGGTCTGTCAATGTAAACAGACAGATCTCCGTTCTGTCAGGGGAGAGGAGACAGACCTGTAACCCCTTGATCGTCCCTTAGTGTCAACCCCTTCCCTGCCAGTGACATTTCAGTTGCTATTTTTAGCTCCGATTGCCGTATAAATGACAATGGTCCCAAAAAAAGTGACAAAAGTGTCCGATCCGTCAGCCGCAATGTCCCAGTCCCGCTAAAAATCGCAGATCGCCGCCATTGCTTGTAAAAAAAATAAAATATGTCATAAATCTATTCCCTATTTTGTAGACTCTATGGGCTAGATTCAGCAATGGATTACGCCGGCGTATCTATAGATACGCTGCGTAAATTTAAAAGCTGCGCCGGCGTATCTTCTTTCTGTATTCAGAAAGCAAGATACGCCGACATTAGCCTAAGATCCGACTGGCATAGGTCTCTTACACCGTCGTATCTTATGGTGCATATTTACGCTGGCCGCTAGGTGGCGCTTCCGTAATTTTCGGCGTAGAATATGCAAATGACCTGGATACGCCGATTCACACATTTACGTACGCCCGGCGCTATTTTTTTTTATATTGTTTACGTTAGCCTTTTTCGGCGTAAGGTTGCTCCTGCTATTATGAAGCGTACGCAATGTTAGGTATGGACGTCGTTCCCGTGTCGAATTTTGAATTTTTTACGTCGTTTGCGTAAGTCGTTCGCGAATAGGGCTGGACGGAATTTACGTTCACGTCAAAACCAATGACGTCCTTGCAGCGTACTTTGGAGCAATGCACACTGGAAAATTCCACGGACACCGCATGCGCCGTTCGGGAAAAACGTCAATCACGTCGGGTCACCAATAATTAACATAAAACACGCCCCCTCATCCTCATTTGAATTACGTGCGCTTACGCCGGCCCCATTTACGCTACGCTGCCGTTACTTAGAAGGCAAGTGCTTTGTGATTACAGCACTTGCCTCTCTAACTTACGTCGGCGTAGCGTAAATACGATACGCTGCGCCGCTGTAACAATGCGCGCCCTTACCTGAATCTAGCCCTATAACTTGTGCGCAAATCAATCAATATAAGCTTATTGCATTTTTTTACCAAAAATATGTATTATTCTACATATCGAGATCATTTATATCTGGAGGTTCTGCTAAGATTTTCTTCCTCTTCCTCCTCCTCATCCGAATCTCTGATAGAGGGGAGAGTGCTAGCCCCTTCATCCCCAGAGTCCCCTTCTGTTTGTCTGTATACGGAGACTTTGGGGCTGGATGGTGGTTGCTGAGGCTCCGCCTGACTTACAGGACCTTGTGTCAAAAAAGTTTTAACCGAACTTAAAGAATTTGTGAGTTCCTGTACTGAGGAAAATAAATCCTTGTACTGCTGAGAAGTTTCTTTTTCAACCAAACTCTTAATGCAAGATCTGCACATCGCCTTTTGCCATGAATCTGTCAAAGGATTCTTGCAGGATGGACATTTTCTCTGTGGATCTAAGTGCCTAGTTTTGCCTACAGATTTTTCCTGCAACAAGATAAATAATAAAAAATACCTTTCCCTTTTTTACTAAACTGAAAACACCCTGAGTGACTTTATCACCACCACTAAAAAAAAAAGTGTACACAGGTTAATGAAACCACCACCTTTCAGTTACCAGGGCCGAGAATATAAACCTCTGTCCGCTAACCACAGGCTCCCTCAGGGAGGAGAAATAACAATACAAAACAAAAGCCTATAAGGTAAAGAATAAAGGCACCATGGTACCCCTCTTACCTGGGCCTGACCGGTGCTTGCGGCGCCTGTATCTGCCGATGCTGACTGTCTCTCCTCCATATTGCAGAGATCGCAGCGGAGCTCCAAAGAAAAGCTGGGTTTTTTAATTTTCCCGGCTTCCGCGTCATCGACGAGGGCCGGAAACGGAAGCGCCCTTCGAAAGACCCGCCCCCTGGTCGCTGCGTTCCAGGCGCTGGGAACCACAAGTGCCACGCCCCCACAGGAACCCGCGTCACCCGCCAGCCGGGACCCGGAAGCGGACATGCGGACGCTGACCTGCAACGAAAAACCGCCCGACCACCGAAGTCATACCGCAGCCTCCAGGCACCTTGACGCCGCCTCCTGAGGAACCAACGCTCCACTGAGCAGGAACGACCTGGGACTCCTGAACACCCCCTACACAGTTGAGGGGGACTGGGATGGTTGCTACACTCCAAGCAGCACAAAGGAAAAAAGGTACCTCCACCCTGGAGAGAGCTCAGCTCCCTGGTTTCCCATGATGCTTCCACCATGGTGGAAGTGGAGGGATTTTAAAGGATCACATGTGTTTCCTGAAAAAGAGGCGGAGCTGCGCTCTCTCCAGGGTTGTCCTGAAATGCGATTTGAGAAAAAAAAATCACACCAAAAGGCCCACACATCCATTATTTTATATCATGATAAATAAAACAAAAATTGTATTTATCAAGTTTATAAAAATTAACATACTACAGCACCTTGTCTATAAGCATAAATTATATGACATACTATTATGTTCAAATCCAAACCACAATCTCCAGTAAAATTTGTGTCCTATTTTTTCCCAGCAAACAGAGCTTTCTCTTGGAGATATCAAAAGGGAAAATGTTATACTTACCTAGCGGTAATTTTCCTTTCCTGATGCAAGCATGACAGCATATACGTATGGGAAGGCTCTGCCTCCCTGCCCAATCAGGACCGGTTATACTATAAAAGTAGGTCTCCTCCCTTACCACAGTATTCCTTAGTATCACTGCGGAAGGCCTTTCTTGAATGCTCAAGGCCCTTATATTTGTTTCACTTTTCTTTTTTTTGGGGGGGGGGGGGGACCTATATGCTGTCATGCTTGCATCAGAAAAGGAAAATTACCGCTAGGTAAGTATAACATTTTCCCTTTTCCTGACACAGAATGACAGCATATACCAGATCACCAGACAACTAGGGTGGGTACTGCTCAAGTGTTTAAGAGGATTAGATCTATCCCCTCTAACGACTGAGATTTATTGTAGTTATGACTGCTGGGTCCACCAGAATGGACCCCCAACGTGTTGAATGTAGAACAGGTCGTAGTTTACAGATTAGCTCTGAAGGAACAATTTTGGAGTTCCGTCAATGGATAGAGATGTACAGAACTGTTCGCCGGCGAATAATTTGCGGCGATTTTTGCGTGTTCGCCGATGCGCGCGAACATATGCGCTGTTCGATCCGCCTCCTATTAATTATCATTGAGCAAACTTTGACCCTCTATCTCACAGTCAGCAGACACATTCCAGCCAATCAGCAGCATACCCTCCCTCCCTGACCCTCCCACCTCTAGGGCAGCAACCATTTTAGATTCATTCGGAACCTGCATTCTTAGTGAGATGAGGAATAGTGTTGCTGCTGCTGAATTGATAGGGAAAGCATAGCTAGACTAGTGTTTTCAGTGTCCACTCCAGTCCTGAAAGACTCATCTGATCTCTGCTGTAAGGACAGCACCCCAAAAAGCCCTTTTTAGGGCTGTTATATCAGTCTGCTTTTTTTTTTCTCTGTAATCTAATTGCAGTTGCCTGCTAGGAAGGCAGCGTGCGTGTGTCAGGATAACATTAAAAAAAAAAAAATTATTACTGCAATAAAATTGTAGTCAGTTGCCTGGCTGCCAGCGTGTGTCAGGATCACAGCGTACACTGTGCCCAGTGCCACCCACCACCCATCTATCTTGGTGGCACAGCAGATAACATTTAAAAAAAATTGTATTACTGCAATATAATAGTAGTCAGTTGCCTGGCTGCCAGCGTGTGTCAGGGTACAGCGTACACTGTGCCCAGTGCCACCCACCACTCATCTATCTTGGTGGCACAGTACATAACATTTAAAAAACAAAAAATATTACTGCAATATAATTGTAGTCAGTTGCCTCTCTGCCAGCGTGTGTCAGGGTACAGTGTACACTGTGCCCAGTGGTACCCACCACCCATCTATCTTGGTGGCACAGTACATAACATTTAAAAAAAAAAAATTTTTTTTACTGCAATAGAATAGTAGTCAGTTGCCAGCGTGTGTCAGGCTCATAGTGTAAACTGTGCCCACTTGCCCAGTGCCACCACTCATATATTTGGTGGCATAGTATATTTAATTTAAAAAGAAAAAACACAATTTTGACTGCAATAGAATAGCAGTTAATTGTCTGCAGGCGTGTGTCAGGCCTACAGCGTCTACTCTGCCAACTTCTGCCAGTGCACAGTGTCACTCATATCTGGTGTCACAGTAGCTTGCACGCATAGTACAACTAAACAAATAAGAAAAAATTACTGGCAGAGGCAGGCCACCCCGCAGGGGCTGTCGTGGTCGTGGTGCTGTGATTCCCTTTGGCCCTAGAATATTACCCAGTGTTCAGAGGCCACGTACCCTGAACACCAAAAGTTCTGAGGACATAGTTGACTGGCTAACACAGGACACCCAATCTTCTACAGCTTCCGCTCATAACCTTGACACACCATCCTCCTCCAGCTCAGCTTCGGGCACCTCTCAAGTTACCACTCGCCCGCATGCCGCCACCACCAACACTAGCATCACAGCTGCTTCACTTGATCTGTCAGAGGAGTTATTTACAAATCAGTTGGAAGAAATGAGTGATGCGCAACCATTATTGCCAGAGGTTGTAGATAAAAGGGATATGACTCAGTCAGGCAGCATTAGACACATGGACGTATGGTGTGATGATGATGTACCCGCTGCTGCTTCCTTTGCTGAGTTGTCAGATACAAGTGAAACGGTTGATGATGACGATGTGTCCGGGGATGTCACATGGGTGCCCGCTCGAAGAGAAGAAGAAGAGGGGGAAAGTTCAGATGGGGAGACAGAGAGGAGGAGGAGACGAGTAGGAAGCAGGGGGAGGTCGCCGCAAGGAGCTAGTGGCACAGTCAGACAGCATGTATCGGCACCCGGGGTCAGCATGCTGTTGCCACCACCAGAATGCCGGCATTGCAAAGCTCAGCAGTGTGGCATTTTTTTTGTGTGTCTGCCTCTGATAACAGTGATGCAATTTGCAACCTGTGCCAAAAGAAACTGAGTTGTGGGAAATCCAACACCCACCTAGGTACAACTGCTTTGCGAAGGCACATGATCGCACATCACAAACGCCTATGGGATCAACACATAATGACGAGTACAAGCAGCACACAAGCTCAAAGCCACCATCCTCCTCCTGGTGCAGCATCTTCAGTCACACCAACCACTGCTGTCCTCCTTGCCCACTATCAACCATCCGCCACTGCGTCTCTCACCTTGAGCAGTTCCTGCTCATCTCCCCACAGTCAGGTGTCTGTCAAGGACATGTTTGAGTGTAAGAAGCCAATGTCACAGAGTCACCCCCTTGCCCGGCGTCTGACAGCTGGCTTGTTGGAACTCTTAGCCCGCCAGCTTTTACCATACAAGCTGGTGGAGTCTGAGGCCTTCAAAAAATGTGTAGCTATTGGGACACCGCAGTGGAAGGTACCCGGCCGAAATTTATTTTCACAAAAGGCAATCCCCAACCTGTACTCTATTGTGCAAAAGGAAGTCATAGCATCCCTGGCACACAATGTTGGGGCAAGGGTCCATCTGACCACTGATACCTGGTCTGCAAAGCATGGTCAGGGCAGGTATATCACCTACACTGCGCATTGGGTAAACCTGCTGACGGCTGACAAGCATGTAATGCGTGGCTCTGCAGAGGAGTTGGTGACACCGCCACGACTTGCAGGCAGGTCTGCTGCCACCTCCTCTACTCCTCCTACTCCATCCTCTTCGATAACCTCCTCGGCTGAGTCCTCTTCTGCTGCTGCATCTTGCTCCACATCAGCTGCACCCCCCAGCTCCCCAGGGGCTATTCCACATCACGGATACGACAGTGTCACGCCGTCTTGGGGTTGACTTGCCTGAAAGCAGAGAGTCACAACGGACCAGCATTCCTGTCCGCCCTGAACACACAGGTGGATCAGTGGCTGACTCCGCACCAACTGGAGATCGGCAAAGTGGTGTGTGACAACGGAAGCAATTTGTTGGCAGCATTGAATTTGGGCAAGTTGACACATGTCCCGTGCATGGCACATGTGATGAATCTGATTGTACAACGCTTTGTGCATAAGTACCCAGACTTACAGGACGTCCTCAAGCAGGCCAGGAAGGTGTGTGGCCATTTCAGGCATTCCTACACAGGCATGGCGCACTTTTCAGATATCCAGCGGCGAAACAACATGCCAGTGAGGCGACTGATTTGCGACAGCCCGACACGTTGGAATTTAACACTCCTAATGTTCGACCGCCTGCTCCAACAAGAAAAAGCCGTCAACGAGTATTTGTATGACCGGGGTGCTAGGACAGCCTCTGCGCAGCTGGGAATTTTTTTGCCATGTTACTGGACGCTCATGCGCAATGCCTGTAGGCTCATGCGTCCTTTTGAGGAGGTGACAAACCTAGTCAGTTGCACTGAAGGCAGCATCAGCGACATCATCCCATTTGTTTTCTTCCTGGAACGTGCCCTGCGAAGAGTGCTGGATCAGGCCGTAGATGAGCGTGAAGAGGAAGAGGAAGAGTTGTGGTCACCATCACCAGCACCAGAAACAGCCTTATCAGCATTGCTTGCTGGACCTGCAGGAACGCTGGAAGAGGAGTGTGAGGAAGAGGTGTCAGAGGAGGAATGTGGCTTTGAGGAGGAGGAAGACCAACCACAGCAGGCATCCCAGGGTGCTCATTGTCACCTATCTGGTACCCGTGGTGTTGTACGTGGCTGGGAGGAAGAACAGACCTTCAGTGAGATCAGTGAGGACGAGGAACGGGACGTGAGTAGCTTGGCATCCAACCTTGTGCAAATGGGGTCTTTCATGCTGTCGTGCCTGTTGAGGGACCCTCGTATAAAAAGACTGAAGGAGAATGACCTGTACTGGGTGGCCACGCTACTAGACCCCCGGTATAAGCAGAAAGTGCCTGAAATGTTACCAAATTACCGGAAGTCGGAAAGGATGCAGCAGTTCCAAAATAAATTAAAAAGTATGCTTTACACAGCATACAAGGGTGATGTCACAGCACAACAGGAATCTAACAGTGGAAGAGGTGAAAGTATTCCTCCTACCATGACCACGCCGGCAAGGACAGGACGCTTTACAGACGTGTTGTTGATGGAGGACATGCAGAGCTTTTTCAGCCCTACGCGTCGCCACAGCCCTTCGGGGTCAACCCTCAGAGAACGACTAGACCGACAGGTAGCAGACTACCTCGCCTTAACTGCAGATATCGACACTCTGAGGAGCGATGAACCCCTTGATTATTGGGTGTGCAGGCTTGACCTGTGGCCTGAGCTATCCCAATTTGCGATAGAACTTCTGGCCTGCCCCGCTTCAAGTGTCCTTTCAGAAAGGACCTTCAGTGCAGCAGGAGGTATTGTCACTGAGAAGAGAAGTCACCTAGGTCAAGGCCTTTATTAAGATGAATGAGGCATGGATCCCGAAGGGACTGACAGTGGGCGATACATTTGACTAAAGGCCTGATGAGATGAGCTGCCTTGGGCTACAAATGGTCCACACGCTGCTGTATTTTATGTCTGCATGCCGGATGACTTGCGTGACTTATCCGCCACCAACTAGGGTTCAAGCCTCAATGTTTTAGAGCACTTTCTGCCTGGAAAACATACATTTTTCTGGCCGCTGCTACAGCAGCAGCTGCAAAAATACCTAATTTTTCAGACATGTGTATATGCCTAATTTTTCTGGCCTCTGGTGCTGCTGCACTGTGGCTGCAAAAACAAAACAAAAAAAAAAAAGGCACATACATGTGTCAAATTCCCCTTCGTGATCGTTACCTTGTTGTGGTGAAGGGGCTTGCGTATCACAATGAAGCAACCACCTCTATGAGTGTGTGGGCAATGGCAATGTTGGCACACCCCAGATGATAAGGTCGTTGCTTCATTGTGATCAGACAAAAAGCGATCGGCTGGATAATTTTGCATAGAAAAAACATTAATTTTCTTTGTGATCATCTAAGGTGATCATTAAAGCCTACTAGGCCAACAATGGGCCCACACTGCAGAATCATTGTTTTCTGGGTCACTTAACTGTCACTGAACTATCTCAGCACAACTATAGGCTTTGAAAAACCCCCATCGCCTGCAATCTCCAAAACGTTCTTTGACGTCAGTGAGGACAAGGAACAGGACATGGCTAGCTTGGTATACAACCTTGTGTAAATGGGGAGTTTGCGGTTATGCAAATGGGCTGTTTGCAGTGCGTTAAATGGGGAGTTTGATCTGTCAGAGTTTGGTCTGTCACTGTGAACCCTAACCCTATTACAGACAGGGTTAGGGTTACAGATAGGGTTAGGGTTAGCGTTACAGATAGGGTTAGGGTTACAGATAGGGTTAGGGTAACCCTATCTGTAACCCTAACCCTGTCTGTAACCCTAACCCTACCCTAACCCTAACGCTATCTGTTACCCTAACCCTAACCCCATCTCTAACCCTAACCCTAACTGTAACCCTATCTGTTACCCTAACCCTATCTGTTACCCTAACCCTAACCATATCTGTAACCCTAACCCTAACCCTACCCTAACGCTATCTGTTATCCTAACCCTAACCCTAACCATATCTCTAACCCTAATCCTAACCCTATCTGTTACCCTAACCCTAACCCTATCTGTAACCCTAACCGTAACCCTAAGCCTTACACTACCTGATCGATATAACATCATACTTGATGTTTTAGAGCACGTTATTCCAAACAATTTATGAATGTTAGGTGATTTATGCCCTTTATGGATTAAAAACGGACTCTGCGACAACTACGTAATTTTCCATGGGAGTTTTGCCATGGATCCCCCTCCCGCATGCCACAGTCCAAGTGTTAGTCCCCTTGAAACAACTTTTCCATCATTATTGTGGCTGGAAAGAGTCCCTGTGCGTTTAAAAATTTGCCTGCCCATTGAAGTCTATGGCGGTTCGCCCAGTTCACGCATTCGCGAACATATGCGCAAGTTCGCAATCGCCGTTCGCGAACGCAAAATTTTAGGTTCGCGACATCACTATCAATGGATGCGCAACCAGTTTGGAAGAGCTGTCTCTGCCCTCATCTGATGGATTTGTCCTATCCCATCTAGGCTTTGACTAACATCCGCACAACTGCGATTGTCTTCGTTGGACAGCGAGATTGTCCTTTTCCGATGCCGTTAGGCCTGATAAGTCTATCGTTTTTCTCCTAGAATAAGGGCTAATTTTATGTCTCTCTTCAACCTTCAACCTCTTTTCAATGTTTGTGGAACTTCAAACACTTTAGTTTGGATCTGCCAAAAGGATGATGATGTTGTTCGAACTCAGGTTGCCAATATACCAGCTTTTGTATAGTGTTGAGGAAGAGACTAAAGCCATTTTGCCTGATCATTTCAGCAACAAGGCAGTTTATGGTTTAATATAGAAGTAGGGGTTCTGCGCAAACCAACACACTAACGTGCAGAACCCCTACTTCTATATTATTTCTGCACTTGTGTATTGTAAACACGATTAGGTTTTGCTGCACCCTATTTTGTTTTTAGTTTATGGTTTGACACTTGGATGTTTGAGATTCTTCTAGATCTACTCTACATACAGTATTTGCCTAAAGGAATACTTATTACATGTTACTGGCCATATTTAGGATGCCTTGTCCCTCTAAATGGAGAGTGAAATAATGTGTCTCACACTATTTGGAAGACCCCATGGCAGAAAGAATAACCTGCCTAGGTCTTTCGGACTTGGTTGCTGAGATATGCAACCGTTACTGGATCCCAGAGAGTGAAGACACGACTGAGTTTCAAGTATCCCTTAATGCAGTCTCTAAGCTTGCTTGTATACCATTCATTCCTTACAGTAACGAACAGAGAATTCCATCCTTTAAATTTTGTAGGTTCTTCTCGTAGCTAATGTACTTGAAGTCTGGAGTAGGCGCTCTGACCTCCATTGGATTTCAAACACTAACAGCGAGACCTCCAGTTCTTGGTCTCCTGTATCTAGATACAACTTGTATGAATTTGGAAGATACCGTTGGCACGCTGTATGAGGTGTTGAATCTCAGTAAGGAGAATAGGAAGTTCTCAGATCTGAGACTGTACCCATGGGCATCATTGCCTGCAAGCCACAGGGCAATTATCGTTATCACCACCGAACGGCTGCAAATCCGGAAAAGGATCCTGGAGACTTAGATTTGTTGAATATATACGTATTGGCTAATCTGCCGACCCAGTTGGCTGTCCTTAGTTTATTTGCTTCCTCCTCTGGGAAGCCACCCAGGTTACTGTCAGACCAATATCTTAATAGCCTTACTCGTTGCCGATCCCTTGACCGTCTTTTGTTTGAGACTGTCCCTTGTCATCCAACGGCTTTTGTATCTTACGCCATCTGGCCATAAGTTCTAGAAAACCCTAACCTAATATGCTGGGAGATATCTCTGACAGAAGTTGACTAGTTTTGCATTCCTTCTTGCCAGCGAAGATAGGCCTTCCCCATTTTTGAGGCCTTCCCTTTGTTGTGTTTCAGAAAGACTTCAGTCTGCGACCGATGTAACTCTGGCTTTTGGACACCTTGTCCTTCATTGGCATGAATACCCAACGAGTAACAACTTGTGATGACTGGTATGCTGAAAGATTAGTTAGCTTAGCTACCTCCCCAAGAGGGGACTTTTCTCCTCTGTGGACTCATCGTTTCTAGCGCGGGAAGTAAGTCTTTCTTTACTACAAAACCAGTTAATACAGCTGTCAACCTTGCTTGGGCCCCCTCGGACCACATGGGTTATTACAGGCTACTTTATCGCTCTTGCGACCGTGGGATGCAACCAATGGGAAAGAGCCATTTGTTCAAATGAGATACTTATACTGTTGCTCTCTCTGAGTGTAAATTTTTTTATTCATTAACTTTTTCCAGAGATTCAGAATTACTTCCCAGTAGGTGATTATTGTGATGAGATTAGTTGGTCTCTCGATGACGGCTCCTCCCGACTGGATTAGAGTCTGTACTGGGACTGGGAAGCCATTGCACCATTCTGTTGTCCAAACAAGACTCACCAGAAGTCCTTGTGCCCGCAAGTCGGCCCTTACTGGACCCAATATCCCAGGAAATGCCTGGAGATTGTGGAAAGGTCACTGTCTGCAAGTTTAACTCGTAGTGCACTCTGATTGCCAAGTGAAGCTACTTGCTGAAACATGGGTATTTCGAAGTGTGTATACCTTATACACACACACCCTTGTGAACGACCACCACATACAGGGTATAGTATTTATACAAAGGTAAATACCGCCCTATCATCACACACCTAGGTTGGACTAGGTTTCCAGTATTACGACATAAAATTGTGCGATTTTACTGTGATTTCTATGCGTCTTGAATCAATGCCTGTGTATTCTTGATGTCCACGGCCCCCAGTTAGACCACAGTGGGATCAAAAGTAGTGTAGGGACTACTTTGAAGTCGCAGCGACTTGGGGGTCGCACCGCTATGAACAATACTCTTTAAAAATCCTGGAGTAGGATTTGTGGAGGTCAGGCCTTACTGACAGCTGGAGAGATTAATTGCAATGATGGCCTATGCAATTCTTTTGGATCCTCATCCTTCCTCTTGTTATTCAAGTTTTACTTTGACTAACGCCCATGTAATCACAACCCTTGTGCTCTGATGCATCATGGAGGGAATGCAATGAATTGGTAGAGAAATTAAAAAAAAATTCATTGGCTTCCTTAATGCACAGGACTCACGGATCCCAAGCTCAAATTTACATCCAACTGTCAGCTGACCCTATTGGGCGGCTTGGGTTTAGGCAAATAAAGATGATTATTGATTCTTTATTCTCCGCTATAGTTCTCCCACGTTTAACTTGTCAGTCTTTTGGCTCTCCTCTGGTCATTGGTGATTAACATAAGGAATTAATCTTCCTTCTAGATATCGCCAGATCCGACTTGAACAGTCACCACTCTGACTTAAAGCGGCATGTGTTTACTTGTGGGAGGGGCCATAAGGGTTCACTGGCCACAATGATTTCTGGAGAAACAGCATACAGTCTTGTATCCACAGTGACTGAACTGCATTATTAGCTATTCCATTTTAAATCTAGGATCCGCCATCATAGAGAGCTTATCACTGACCAGAGCTCTGCTTTCATCCTGCTCAATCGCAGGTCACAACAACACTACTTAACAGTAGTATGAACCTTGTTCATCTCCAGATCTATTTGCTGTCCCAGGGTCTCTGCAAGGATATTGTTTCTTCTGTTGGAAGAATGGCACCCTTGGTTAATCTGATGAAGCCTGTTTGGCCGGCTGCTTTTGAGGCAGAGGTACCCTTTAGATGACTTTGCTTGAATAGCTTAGTACCTGAGTTCCACACAGTCAGTTTGGACTGAGTTAAAGTCTCCGTCTTTTGCTTCTGATATACCAACTTGCCAGAGCAATTTTCCAGAAGCAAGCTCTGAGGTAGAGGTTGCCTTTAAACAAACACAGTTGTTTGATTAGGCTTGGTATGGAACCATTAGTGACTGTAGGCCTTCTCAGTTTCTGCCCATTTGTCACTGTCTTTGGCCTGCAACCTTGTTTTGCATTCTGGCCGACACACCAGTTACCACCAGACCACTATGATTACTGTAGCGATTACTTGATCTGCCCCTTCTGGCAGTTAACTACATAGTGTTTTTTTTTTCCAGGGCTGAAGAGGATCTGTCCCTTGTCGCAGAAGCAGGTAGACTGGTGTTGGTGTTGAGGGCTGGAGAATTACACTCATTATGCCCATAATGTGCACTCTTTTAGGATATAGCATATACCTACCTGACCTCACCTTCATTAAAGTTGCTGGTCTCTAGGAAGGCTGATTGCTACTGGTTCACAGATGAGCTGAAAGCCTGGAGCCATGCCTGGGGTTATTTTTCATAAATAGTAACCACTACAAACCCCATATCTCTTTGTGGGGTACCCCAAATAACACAAGCAATTACCGATTGCTAACAAGTAAGTACTAAAAGAATGTGACTAAACAGATCCTGACATTTTAGCACCAATGTCAACATGTAATGCATAGAAATAAACACATCACAGCTCACCTAATGTGGAGTTAATGTAATTACAGGCAAGCAGCACAAATTAATAGTCATCTGACAATTAGCACTAGCAGGTTAAACCTACCTAGACACATGTACCACCAAGGAGACCAATCTTCAATACACAGTGAGCCCATCCTGCAGAGCCAGGCCCTGCATTAAAATGAAAGGGCTCTCAGTATCACCTGTTATCAGTTCAAGCTTTAGCAATACTGCAAACACTTCCTTCAGTCTGTTTAATATTAGTAAACAGAGTGGCACTATGGACCTCCAGTTACATTCACATGTGCAATATATGCTTTTCAGAAATGCAAACTTACAACATACTAGAAAATAAGTCAAGACTGTAAAGCCAGGCTTGGTCAGTTAAAAGGAGGGCTTCAGCCCAGCACAGCACACCTGCTATCATCATTAGCAGTAGTGCAGACACAAACCACAGCCCTTCAGTAATGCAAGTTTAACCACATACTTGCAGCAGTGACTGAATAGAATTATACACCATGTGGTGCCTTACCACCATGCTTCCTGTCCACACCAAGTCCAATGAATGTCCATCCATGGCGTCATGATAAATGAGCAATCCCTAGAGACCAGATGCCTTCACCCCCATCTTCCTGGATCCTGCTGGGGTGAGGTCTCCCCCATATAGGCATTCAGGTCTGCCTGTACAGCGGGGAGCTTCATCACAGGAGAGGCTTGAACCTGTGCGGCTTGGCCAGAAGTGTCCGGCAAGGTGAGGGAAAAGAAAAATTCCTGCTTTCTAGCAGTAACATAACCGCCTGTTAGCAGTGAGGAAAAAACAAATACTGTGGTAAGGGAGGAGACCTACTTTTATAGTATAACCAGTCCTGATTGGGCAGGTAGGCAGAGCCTTCCCATACGTATATGCTGTCATGCTGTGTCAGGAAAAAGGAGCAACAATTTTGAAAAAAAATACTTAATATAAAATGTAAAAAATCTAATTTATTCATCAATTTTGGCCAATATGTATTCTGCTACATACTGTTGGTAAAAATCGCAATAAGCGTATATTGATCTGTTTGAGCAAAAGTTATAGCGTCTACAAAATAAGGGATATATTTATGTATTTTTTTTATTTATTTTTTACTAGTAATGTCAGCGATCTTTAGTGGGACTGCAATATTGCAGCAAACACATTGGACACTTTTTGGGGACCAGTGACACTAATACAGTAATCAGTGCTAAAAATATACACTATCACGGTACTAATGACACTGGCAGGAAAGGGGTTAACATCAGAGGGTTAAGTGTGCTTCTAGGGAGTGCTTACTAACTGTGGGGGAGGTGCTTTGACTGGGGAAAAACAGAGATCCGTGTTTTTGCTTAGCAGAAACACAAGATCTCCATCTTCCCCTCTCACAGAAATGCAGACTGTCTTTTTAAAAACGATCGGTGGGTCCCGGCAGACGTCACGTCTGCCGGACCTGCTGATTGGTCTTCTGCTGTGTCCAATCACAGTGGGAGTGGGTCGCCTGCAGTTTGCGCGTGCGCCCCAGACCCTGTGCAGGATTTCACATAGATGGGCTGCTCTGCCGCAGTATATCTGCGTGGGGTGTACCTTAAAGCGGAGTTTTCCACTTTAAGCACGCCCCCTGACATACCAAATTTGGCATGTCATTTTTTTTGGGGGGAGTGTGTAACTTATTTTTAATGGGACTTCTTGTTCCACTTCCTGCTTCTTCTTTTTGGCCACCTAGGCGACTCCTCCTCTCGCCCTAGGCGGCCCCTGCCTGCCAGCGATCTTCTGGGACACAACACAGGCAGCTTGATGAGAGGGTCCCTCAGGTCCCAGAAGATGAGCAGGGGGAGAGGAGCGAGCCACCAGGGGGGCGCATCGCTGGACTGTGGGGCAGGTAAGTGTCAGTTTATTAAAATCAGCAGCTATGCTTTTTGTAGTAATAATAAATAAATAATAAACTAAAAAACAGGTGGAACTCCTTTAACCACTTTAGCCCCGGATGACTTGGCTGCTCAATGACCAGGCCATTTTTTGTATTACGGGACTGCGTCGCTTTAACTGACAATTGAGCGGCCATACGGCACAGTACCCAAACAAAATTGACACCCTTTTTTTCCCACAAATAGTAGAGTAGAGTTTTTTGGGGGGTATTTGATCATCTCTGCGGTTTTTATTTTTTGCGGCTATAAACAAAAAACACATTTTGTAC
This sequence comes from Rana temporaria, assembly GCF_905171775.1. Classification (NCBI taxonomy): domain Eukaryota; kingdom Metazoa; phylum Chordata; class Amphibia; order Anura; family Ranidae; genus Rana; species Rana temporaria. The sequence continues at coordinate 84,045,070 of NC_053495.1, read as the reverse complement.
TATTTGCTATAATAAATATCCCACATTTTTTTTAAAGCAATTTTTTCTCAGTTTAGGCTGATATGTATTCTTCTACATATTTTTGGTAATAAAAATCACAATATGATTGGTTTGAGCAAAAGTTATAGCGTCAACAAAATAGTAAATAGATTTATGGCATTTTTATTATAATTTTGTTTTCTATTAGTCATTTTTATCGGGACTGCGACATTATGGCAGACACATCTGACACTTTTGACACATTTTTGTGACCATTGGTATTTATACAGCGATCAGTGCTATTAAAATGTACTGATTACTGTAAAAATGTCACTGGCAGGGAAGGGGTTAACACTAGGGGGTTAACTGTGTTCCCTAGCGTGTGTTCTAACTGTGGGTGGAGGAGACTCACTATAGGAGATGACAGATCGTGGTTCCTAGCTATTAGGAACTCACGATCTGCATCTCCTCTCCTCACAGAACAGGGTTCTCCACACGTCCCGGTTCTTCCTCTCATGCCGATTGCGCGTAGCTAGCAATCATTGCAACCGCCGGTCACGAGCATCGGCACCCCCCACAATACAGCAGGCACCTGCTATCCCGCCTAAAGGAGCCGACGTACAGCTGCAACAGCTCGCAGGATCGTGCCGATCTGCCGCAGTATAATGACGGCGGCTGGTCGACAAGTGGTTAAGGGGTTAAAGCATGTTATACAGCACAGTGCTTGTGCTGTGTAATTTACCCCTCTGTATTACCTAAAATACCTGGCTGATCCTGCCTGGTTCTGTCCCCCTATAAACTGACCACTGTTTATCATGGCTGGTGAGCCCTGACACTGTTATCAGTTGTGTGCCTCTGTCATCTGCTGTGTCTTCATGCTCCGTCTCTTCTCACTGCCTGTCTGTCAGCTGATCACTTCCCTCCTGCTACAATTTTTTTTTTTTTTAATACAGTTTACCTGTAAAATCCTTTTCTTGGGAATACATCACGAGACACAGAGCCTTAATTACTTAATGGGTTATGTAGTCACCACAGGTGATTGGACACTGGCAAATTGAGTTCCTTCCCTATATAAACCCCTCCCAAATGTAAAATACCTCAGTTTTGTAGCAAAGCAATAAGTGTTCCACGTTTAACTTTGAAGAGGGGCGGGAGCTTAACCACTTAACCCCCGGACCATATTGCTGCCCAAAGACCAGAGCACTTTTTGCAATTCGGGACTGCACCGCTTTAACTGACAATTGCGCGGTCGTGCGACGTGGCTCCCTAACAAAATTGGCGTCCTTTTTTTCCCACAAATAGAGCTTTCTTTTGGTGGTATTTGATCACCTCTGCGGTTTTTATTTTTTGCGCTCTAAACAAAAATAGAGTGACAATTTTGAAAAAAATGAATATTTTTTACTTTTTGCTGTAATAATAAAAAAATATAAAACATTTTTTTTCCTCAGTTTAGGACGATACGTATTCTTGTACATATTTTTCATAAAAAAATTCGCAATAAGCGTTTATTGATTGGTTTGCGCAAAAGTTATAGCGTTTACAAAATAGGGGGTATGTTTATGGCATTTTTATTAATACATATTTTTTACTAGTAATGGCGATCAGCGATTTTTTTCGGTACTGCGACATTATGGCGGACATTTCGGACACTTTTGACACATTTTTGGGACCATTGGCATTTTTATAGCGATCAGTGCTATAAAAATGCATGGGATTACTATAAAAATGCCACTGGCAGTGAAGGGGTTAACACTAGGGGGCGGGGAAGGGGTTAAGTATGTCCCTGGGTGTGTTCTTACTGTGGGGGGGGTGGCCTCACTAGGGGAAACACTGATCCTCTGTTCATACATTGTATGAACAGACGGTCAGGCATTTCCCCCCCTGACAGGACAGCTCCCATTCCCCGCTCTGTAACGAGCAATCACGGGTGCCTGGCGGCGATCGAGCCCGCCGGGCACACGCACGGAAGTCGGGGGCGAGGGGGGGCGCACGAGCGCGCCTCTGGCGGCGCGCACGCGCCCCTAGTGGCCGCTCGAAGAGCCGACGTAATATGACGGGCTCTTGCCCAGGAGAGCCAACCTGCCGCCGTAGAATGACGGCGACTGGTCGGCTAGTAGTTAAAAGGATTTTACAGGTAAGCTGTATTAAAAAAAAACAATTTTCTTGAACATACATCACGGGACACAGAGCCTTAATTACATAAAGGGGTTGTAAAGGTTTGTTTTTTATTTTCTAAATAGGTTCCTTTAAGCTAGTACATTGTTGGTTCACTTACCTTTTCCTTTGATTTCCCTTCTAAATGTTTTCTTTCTTTGTTTTCTTTGTCTGAATTTCTCACTTGTTCCTCCTTAGTAAGGTGTTCAGTAAGCTGTTCTAAATGACTTTCCACCACTCGGATGATGGTGGAAAGCTTACTGAGGAGAAACAGGAAGTGAGAATTCAGACAAAGAAAAAAAAACATTTAGAAGGGAAATTGAAGGACAAGGTACGTGAACCAACAATGCACTAGCTTAAAGGAACCTATTTAGAAAATAAAAGATGAACCTTTACAACCCCTTTAATGGAATGTCCCATAACAATGCTAACATTGAGGGGAGGGAGACACAGATCAGGATAAGACCACCATCAGGCCAGAGGATCTATATTGCTGTCTGCAGCACACTACGCCCGAAGGCGACATCCTCGTACCCTCTCACATCTACCTGGTAGAATATAGTAAATGTATGGACCAAAGACCAAGTAGCAGCCTTACAGATCTGAGCCATGGAGGCCTGGTGATGCACTGCCCATGAAGCACCAACTGCTCTAGTCGAGTGTGCTTTCACATAAAAGGAGGGATCTTCTTTTCTAAACCATAGGCCTGAGGCCGGATTCACACTAGTGCGTTGCGTTTTTGAGCTCCGTTGTCTTTGCAAATTTCTCTATAGAGTGTTCTGCGGATCCAATGCATTTTATCTGCGGATCAGCTGCGAATTTGAAGAAATTATCTTCAGAGCCGTGTTTTTGGTGAGGGACAATTATTGTTAGCTGTGTGATGATGTAGCTAATAAAAGGGAGTGACCTTTCTTGGACTCTTCCTTTTTGTCCAGCAATCAGTATTGTGTGGATTTGGATTAGGATTTGTGAGGAAATGTGTGCTGCCCTGCCCATGTTCATGCCTACAGTTGCTGCTGCAACAGCAGCAATCTTGCTGGAAGTTGAGAGGAGGAGAAGGAGGAGGAGAAGAAAAAGATACTGGGTTCATCCCATCATTGCAAATAGGGATGAAAGAGGGCAGTTCATGATATTGTATGAAGATCTCTGTGGGCATGAAGACAAGTTTTTTGATTATATGCGCATGTCAATAAATAGGTGATGTTATTTTATTCCTTGCACTAAAATTCTCTGGCCCTTTAAATCTTAGAAAATAACATACTGATCTACAAATATCACTACGGGGCTGATTTACTATTATCACTGTGCTGCGCTGGTTCATGGCTTAATTAGTACTCCGGGTGAAGCCTTAATTAGGCGCATGAACTGGCATAGCACAGGGCGCATTGCAAGTAATATGTAAAGCCGCCGCCGAACCCCCTATAGAAGTCTATGGGAGGAATGAAAAGTGTTCATTTTAAATGTTAATATGCAAGTTTTGTCCTAAAAAGTGTTTGGGGACCTGAGTCCTGTCCCAGGGGACATGTATCAATGCTTTATTTTTATTTTTTAAACGGCCGTTTTTTTCTGGAGCAGTGAATTTAATAATGCTTAAAGTGAAACAATAAAAGTGAAATATTCCTTTAAATTTCGTACCTGGGGGGGGGGGGGGGGTGTAAAGTCAGCATGTGAAATAGCACATTTTTCCCACACTTAGAACTGTCCCTGCACAAAATGACATTCAGAAGGAAAAAAAGGCATTTAAAATTCACTCGCGGCAATAATGAATTGTCAGCTCTGCCAATTCTGAGAGGAATCATTCCTAAAAAAAAAAAAACAGCGTGGAGGTTCCCCCAAATTCAATTACCAGGCCCTTCAGGTCTGGTATGGATATTAAAGGGAACCCCGCCGTAAAAAAAAAAAATGACGTGGGGGTCCCCCCAAATATCCAAATATCCGTTAAGGGGAACTCCACCCCAAATTAAAATCCCCCCCAAAAATCCACACCAGACCCTTATCCGAGCACGTTAACCTGGCCGGCCGCAGAAAAGAGGGGGGGACAGAGTGCGCCCCCCCCTCTCCTGAACCGTACCAGGCCACATACCCTCAACATGGGGAGGATGTCCCCATGTTGATGGGGACAAGGGCCTCATCCCCACAACCCTTGCCCGGTGGTTGTGGGGGTCTGCGGGCAGGGGGCTTATCAGAATCTGGAAGACCCCTTTAACAAAGGGGACCCCCAGATCCCGCCCCCCCCTGTGTGAAATGGTAATGGGGTACATTGTACCTCTACCATTTCACCAAAAGAAAGTGTCAAAAGTGTCTTTCATTCAGGTTTCTTCCTCCATCTTCATCTGCTTCTTTCTTGGGTCTTCTCGTCCGCATCTTGCCCGGCGTCTTCTCCCATCTTCTTCTCCGTCCATTGGCCTTCTCGTCCACATCTTCTTTTTCTTCTCCGAACGCAGCGCTTGAAATTGAATTCCCCGCTGTGTGCCGCTCCTGGGACCCCGCCCCCCTCTGACGCCACAAGTAAACTCATTAGAAAGTCATGTGCATCAGAGGGGGCGGGGTCACATGAGCGGCATGCGGCAGGGAATTCAATTTCAAGCGCACCGTCCGGAGAGGAAGAAGCCGTGCAAGATGCGGACGAGCTTCCATTTGAATTCCCCACCGTGTGACGCTCATGTGACCCCACCCCCCTCTGATGCACAACCACACGCGGACTTTCATATGAGTTTACCTGTGGCGTCAGAGGGGGGCGGGGTCACAGGAGCGGCACACTGCGGGGACTTCAATTTCAAGCGCAGCGTCCAGAACAAACAAGAAGATGTGGGACGAGAAGGCCGACGGAAGGAGAAGAAGATGGAAGAAGACGTCGGTCAAGATGCGGACGAGAAGTCCCAAGAAAGAAGCAGAGGAAGAAACCCGAATGAAAGAAGAAGAAGAAGCGCGGAAAGAAAATATTAATAAAAGATTTGTCAAAAACCGGCTACTGTTATTTTTTACATTTTTGTCACTTTTTTTGGTGAAATGGTAGAGGTACAATGTACCCCATTACCATTTCACACAGGGGGGGGTGGGATCTGGGGGTCCCCTTTGTTAAAGGAGTCTTCCGGATTCTGATAAGCCCCCTGCCTGCAGACCACCACAACTACCGGACAAGGGTTGTGGGGATGAGGCCCTTGTCCCCATCAACATGGGGACATCCTCCCCATGTTGAGGGCATGTGGCCTGGTACGGTTCAGGAGAGGGGGGGCTGCACTCTGTCCCCCCCCTCTTTTCTGCGGCCGGCCAGGTTAACATGCTCGGATAAGGGTCTGGTGTGGATTTTTGGGGGGACTCCACGCCATTTTTTTTTTAAATTTGGGGTGGAGTTCCCCTTAAAATTCATACCAGACCTGAAAGGCCTGGTATGGATACTTGGGGGACCCCCATGTCCTTTTTTTTTGGACGGCGGGGTTCCCCTTAATATCCATACCAGACCTGAAGGGCCTGGTAATTGAATTTGTTTTTAGTTTTAATGAGCAATGACTGTATTCTTTATAGCCATGAGTACTTTTAAATTCGTTTTTTTTTTCACTTCAGAAATGACATGCACTTCACAGGCATGTTATACCCCCCCTCCCCCCTGTATGAAATTTAAAGGAATATTTCACTTTTATTGTTTCACTTTAACCACTTTTATACCGCGCACATTCTGGCACTTCTCTCCTTCATGTAAAAATTATGTTTTGTTCCTGGGAAATTACTCAGGACCCCCAAACATTATATATATTTTTTTTAGCAGACACCCTAGGGAATAAAGTGGTGGTCATTTTTTATTTTATTTCCAACGGTATTTGCACAATAATTTTTCAAATGCCTTTTTTTTTTTGGCCCAAAAAAAAAAACGGTTTCATGAATTAAAAAATAACAAAGCAGTAAACTTAGCCCAATTTTTAGGGATAATGTGAAAAATGATGTTACACCGAGTAAATAGATACCTAACTTGTCACTCTTTAATATTGCGCACTCATGGATCGGCGCCAAACTTTGGGACTTAAAAATCTCCATAGGCGATGCTTGATTTTTTTTTAGAGGTTACCAGTTCAGAGTTACAGAAGAGGTCTAGGGCTAGAATTATTGCTATCGCTCTAACGCACGCATCAATAGCTCACATGTGTGGTTTGAACGGTGTTTACATATGTGCGTGTTCGCTTCTGAGTGCGAGCTACTAGGGACAGGGGCTTTTTAATTTTTTTTTTTTTTTTACAGAATATTTATCTTTTTTCACTTTTTTGTACCTTCTTTTCATTTTGGATCACTTTTATTCCTATTATAAGGAATGTAAACATCCCTTGTAATAGGACTAGTGTGTGACAGGTCCTCTTTATGGAGAGAGGCGGGGTCAATTAGACCCCACATCTATCCTCCAGGCTGCAAAGCATGAGATCAGAAAAAAAACACTGATCTCATCCTTTCAGCCGCGATCATGTTCATTCAGCACAGTGGTGTAGTGGATAGTACTTTCACCTAGCAGCAAAAAGGGTCGCTGGTTCGAATCCCGCCCGCGACACCATCTGCCTGGAGTTTGCATGTTCTCCATGTGCCTGCGTGGGTTTCCTCCCACAATATAAAAACATGCTGTAAATACTGTCTAAATAAGCCCTAATATGCAGTAGTATATTTAGGTTTTGTGCTGCCCTAGGCCTAACTCAATTTCTGCACCTCCTAATAGAAAAATGACCCACCCCTTCCTGTCAAGGCCACACCCTGTTTTTTTAGGACACGCCCAGAAATTTTCAGGGGGGGGGGGGCACACACTAGTTCTGGGGGGGAGGGGGGCACTGGATTCCCTTAATTTGCATAGTTTTTCTCTCACTTTCTGTTTGGCTATGGGGCAGGAAGTGAAGGCAAATCTCCCCAATTGGACAGGGATGGTACAAAATAAACTGACAGGGGCTATAACCCTCCCTCCAAAATGAAAGAAAAAAAAATGTTGATTATAGTTCTACTTTAAGCACACATTTCTGATAATTTTATTGAGAGGACTAAGAAAATATAACCATGCCAATAGGCCAGGATACAGCGTTGCTAATATGTATGAATGTGTGTTAGGGCCCCCCACAAACACCACCCAATGTTAAATAACAAATTATTAATTTGCAAATAAGTATAATCTGCTCATTTTTTGGGGATGTCTGCACCCCTGATAGTGACAACATTTGTGAGGTGTCTTCACCCTTTCTAATTAAAATTCATTCACTTCCTGTCACATAGCCAAACAGGAAGTGAGGGTAAAACCTTACTAATGTCTTTTCTTGGGGACACAGATCAATCTAAATAGTTTCCCATTATGTAAATTGCACTCTAGCATTTTGCTGTGTACACCCCAAATTATTAGGGATCTTGGACTTTGGGGTCCATTTACTAAAGGCAAATCCACTTTGCACTACAAGTGGACAAGCAAGGAAGAAAACAAAAAAACTTTGCTTCTACAGGATTGGATGTTAAAACCATCAGTGCTTCCCCTCTGATTTTCAGCGAGTACGCTTGTACTGCAGAGTGGCTTTGCCTTTAGTAAACCCCAAACTAACTAATCATTTGGGGTGTACACAGCAGTGATGGAGTGCAATTTGCTTAATGGGGACACTAGTTTGATTGACCTGTGTCCCCAAGAAAAGACATTGGTAGGATTTTAACCTCACTTCCTGTTCAGCTGTGTGACAGGAAGTGAAGCCAATTTTAAGAAAAGGGACACAAAGCTCAACCCAAAAAAAACACAAGCAGGGGTTCTAACACACACTTGGCTTCCCTCAAACACCCACAATTAGAATAGGATTGCCTTGCGCTAGATTTAAGCACAGTGCTGTAAGGCTGGGTTCACACTACTACACTACTTTCATCCTACTTTGATCTGTGTTCAATGTTTCCCTATGAGAGCGTCTTGTAGTGTCCTACACAAGTCGGTCCGACTTTGAAAATGCTCCCTGTACTACTTTTGGTCCTACATTGATCCTACTTCAGGCCCATTGAATATCATTGAAGTCGGACCAAAGTAGTATCCTGTTCATGAAAGTAGGATGGATGTAGGACCAATGTAGGATAAATGTAGGACCAATATAGCAGAGCAAAGTAGGATGAAAGTAGTGTAGTAGTGTGAACCCAGCCTCAATCGGCACTTCAAGCCTGTCCGTCAATACACCCCCCCAACAGGCCATGTTTGCAGGTTTTCCTTCATCTTGCTCATGTGCTTTAAAAGACAGTCTGGACAGCAATTCTTGATAAGACAAATCCACAAAACATGTCCTGTCGGGGGTACTTGAGGACCACTGCAGTAAAAAGGAACAAATACTTACTGCTCTGTCTTTTTCATTTCCTGGTGAATAAACATGGAAGCAAACATTTCAAGCGTACACACCAGGAAAAAGAGCTTACAGACAAAATCACACCTGATTGTTTAGGCCAAAACTATTTCAGCTGCAGCTGTCAAAATCTGAAGCATGAATAAGTAACAAAAAACAAACTTCAAAACAAAACAAAGAAAGCAAAAAAATAAATAAAAAATAAACATAAAAACACAAAACAAACATAAATATAAAATATAAAAAATAAAAATATACATTTGAGACAGTAAACAACATATGGTTTATGCTTTGCAAATAACAGGATACACCCACAGACAGGATTGAAACATTAGTCAAAACATCTTGAGAAAAATGTATCAAAATAATGCAGCATAGACAAATAAATCAAAGTGAACATCATTAAAAAGACATACATTGCCAAAAAAAACTTGCTCAAAAACATATCTGTTTAGCAAAGGCATTCTTGCCAGCCGTCCACACACACACACACACACACACACACACACACACACACACACACACACACACACACACACACACACACACACACACACACACACACACACACACACACACACACACAACCTGCCCTCTCTCAGGGCAGCTGACAACTGCTCTTTACATGCTCTTTTACATGCTTTTTATAACATGTGTGCTAATGAAGCAATTGAAAACAAATGGAGAAAGTTTAGTCTCCTCATTGGGTGCATGCTCAGAGACATCCAAGTGATTTTCACCCACAAAAAGCAACATCGACATTCTCTGGGCATGCTCAGTTCAGCAGACATGCAGAAACATAAGCGAAGCTGCAATCGCGGCTCAAAGGATGAGATCTGTGTTTTTTCCCCCCTGAACTCATGCTTTCCAGCCTGAAAGGGAGGTCTTATTGAATTATTACCTAAAAGCAAATAAATAATAATAATTAAAAGGCCCCTGTCCCTAGTAGCTCGCACTCAGAAGCGAACTCGCATGTAAGTATATAAACACCGTTCAAACCACACATGTGAGGTATTGATGCATGCATTAGAGCAAGAGCAATACTTTTAGCAGTAGACCTCCTCTGTAACTCTAAACTGGTAACCTGTAAAAAAAGAAAAAATGTCGCCTATGGAGATTTTAAAGTCCTGAAGTTTGGCGCCATTCCATGAGTGTGTGCAATATTAAAGCGTGACAAGTTAGAGGTTTCTATTTACTCGGTGTAACATCATCTTTCACATTATCACAACAAATTGGGCTAACTTTACTGTTTTGTTTTTTAACCACTTGAGCCCCGGACCATATTGCTGGTCAATGACCAGGCCAGTTTTTGCGATTCGGCACTGCGTCGCTTTAACTGACAATTGCGCGGTCGTGCGACGTGGCTCCCAAACAAAATTGGTGCCCTTTTTTTCCCACAAAGAGAGCTTTCTTTTGGTGGTATTTGATCACCTCTGCCGTTTTTTTTTTTGCGCTATAAACAAAAATAGAGCAACAATTTTAAAAAATAAAGAATATCTTTGACTTTTGTATATATATCTAAAAAAAAAAATCCTCAGTTTAGGCCGATACGTATTCTTTGACATCTTTTTGGTTCCAAAAAATCGCAATAAGCTTTTATTGATTGGTTTGCGCAAAAGTTATAGCGTCTACAAAATAGGGGTTATTTTTATGGCATTTTTATTACTATTTTTATTTTACTAGTAATGGCGGCAAACAGCAATTTTTATCGGTACTGCGACATTATGGCGGACACAGCAGACACTTTTTTGGGACCATTGGCATTTTTATAGCGATCAGTGCTATAAAAATGCATTGCTTACTATAAAAATGCCACTGGCAGGGAAGGGGTTAACACTTGGGGCGAGGGAGGGGTTAATTATGTTCCCTGGGTGTGTTATAACTGAAGGGGGGTGGGACTGACATGGATAAATGACAGATCGCTGTTCATGAAGGGGAACTCCAGACCCAAAAGCTTCCAGCTCCTCCCAGTTTGGTCATTCCACTTCCTGCTGGAGTAGAGAGAAGACCTGTCTTCCAGAGCTCCTGTGTTCCAGAGGATCCAGCCACCAGGACCAGCCTCCAGCCCCAGCCCCAGCCCCAGCCCCTGGCCCCAGAAGAGGGGAGGGATGGCCTCCCTCAGCCCAGGAGAAGGACCTGCCTCCGGCCTCCGGAGTAACCAGCAGCACCTGCCCTCCTCCAGCCAGACGAAGATCAGCAGGGATGACCGCCTCTTCCTGGGCACCCAGCAGGGTCTCTCGGACTGGACCACCACACTACCAGGTGAGACTGAGGCCAAAGCCAGGAAGAGGTGTGATAAGATCAAGTCCCTGCTGGTTAGGATAGCCCAGGCCTGCGTGGAAAAAATGTCAGCTCTCGCAGGCCTGAGGGACAAGAGGGACAGGTGCTCCAGCAGTAAGAGGTCGGAGTACAGGGAGGCCATTAACACCCACCGGCTGCAGGTGAAGGAGATTTGGGACTATATTGGGGGATTTTGTGAACGTGGGGCTGGAGAAGTTGCTTTCCTTGAGGAGCTCAGGAAGACCCTCCAGCAGGCCAGCCAGGAAGGAAGTCAGACGGCAAGGAGGAGCAGCGGGCGGTCGGGGTCCCAACCCTCCAAGCAGCCAGGGAAGTCAGGAGAGCCTGGGTGTAGTGGGGGGGGTGGAAGCTCTGGTGGTGCAGGGCCCAGTAAGGCCATAAAACCTGGGGAGGGCTCCCGAGAGCCGATCCCTCGGTCCGTGAAAAAAGGGGCTGGGGGGTTGGCTATGACAGGGGAGCCCAGTGATCCAGGAGGCCGCAGGGCCCAGGCGCCGCCGGAGGTACCCCCCCGGTGTCTTCGGGTCAGCATGCCCAGGCTCCCTCAGGATGGTCACGCTGCCACAGCTGGGGCCCACCATGTGCCGGCCTCCATGACCCCTCAGCGTGCAGTAGAGCGGGATGATCTGGCAGTGAAAGTGTCAGGGACTGCTCCTGCAGCTGCTATGTCACCGGGAGAGAGGCAGGTACATGGTGGAGGTATAATAACAAAGTCAGCTTCAGGCAAACAGCTGGTGTGTAGTGTGACCAAGATGGCGCCGGCTGCTGGGGGAGGAGCAGCCAGCATTAGGGACCCAGAAGTACCCCCCCCGCGAACCGGAAGTACCCCCCCGCAAACCGGAAGTGACCCCCCGCGACCGGAAGTGCTCCCCCCCGCGACCGGAAGTGCTCCCCCCGCGACCGGAAGTGCCCCCCCGCGACCGGAAGTGACTTCCGATGAACTTTCGGCTGGTGTCACCAGCACGGGAGTGGACCTGGGGGGTGATGGGCCGGGGGTGCAGGGGTGCCCAGTCCCGGTTATTGCAGCAAGCACCTCTGGGCACCCCCGGCAGGACGGTATGGACGGTAAGCTGCCTACTCCCCAGGTCCCTATGGACACCAGCCCTGAAGGGCTTCCAGCGGCACAGGCAGGGTGGGGGGATTGTCAGGTGGGGCCCCTCCCGGAGGACAGTGCTGCATATGACTATATCCGTCAGCTGGAGGGGTCCCAGGGGGGCATCCCCCCAGAGACAAGTGTGCAGGTTGAGTCCCAAGGGGCTGGTGAGGTCGCAGAGGGGTCTGGTTGGGGGAGTTTGGTGGGGGAGGTACCCCCCTCTGCTGTGGCCCCAGGGGGGGAGGGGCCTGTAGTCAGGCCAAGGGTGGTGGGTCAGGGAGGTCAGGGTAGTTCAGGGGGGGTGGGTGCAACACCACCGGCAGGGATGGGGGCCCCCCCGTTCCCCCCCACTTCTGGGGGTGCTGAGGGGGGTGCCCCGCTTCCGGAGAACATCTTTCGGGGGTCTCCGGAGGCCAACTTATTATCTGCCCTAAAGGGGGGTCGCTCTTTCGCCCAGGTGGCGGGCTCTCGTGCCCCTCTGGACCACCTGTACAGCCGGTTTGGCGCCCAGAATTTCCGCGCCCCCCCTGCTGACCAGGAGAGGACGCAGGGGTCGGCGTGGACGAGGGGTACAGGTGGTCCAGAGAGGAGGCGTAGGAATGTTGTCCAGCTTCGGTACGAGGGTCCGGACCCCTGCCCCGCCCGAGGTGAGGTGGTGGACCTGGTACTCTCCTTGGGTTTTGGGGTGGGTGACCTTTTTGCTGTCATCCACCCCACCAACACACGGGAGTTTGACATCAGTTTTGTCACTCCCGTGTGTATGGAACGCTTCATCACCAGCTTTGGGCTGGTGAGGGGCGTTGACCCTTGGAAGAAGTACGGGCTCATTCCCATCTCCAGGCAGGAGGAGGTAAAGAACATCACCATCCTGGTGAGGAATGAGTCGCTCCCTCCGGAGGACATTGCCACCTGGCTTGGGAGGTACGGGCAGTTGCAAACCCCCCTGAGAAAGAACCTCGATGAGCGCGGGGTCTG